>NC_048304.1:95992826-96241908 GCF_013100865.1 Trachemys scripta elegans | reverse complement strand
GCTATCAAATCCCCCCTCATTCTTCTCTTCTGGAGACTAAACAATCCCAGTTCCCTCAGCCTCTCCTCATAAGTCATGTGCTCCAGACCCCTAATCATTTTTGTTGCCCTCCACTGGACTCTTTCCAATTTTTCCACATCCTTCTTGTAGTGTGGGGCCCAAAACTGGACACAGTATTCCAGATGAGGCCTCACCAATGTCGAATAAAGGGGAACGATCACGTTCCTCGATCTGCTGGCAATGCCCCTACTTATACAGCCCAAAATGCCATTAGCCTTCTTGGCAACAAGAGCACACTGTTGATTCATATCCAGCTTCTCGTCCACTGTGACCCCTAGGTCCTTTTCTGCAGAACTGCTACCCAGCCATTTGGTCCCTAGTCTGTAGCAGTGCATCGGATTCTTCTGTCCTAAGTGCAGGACTCTGCACTTGTCCTTGTTGAACCTCATCAGGTTTTTTTTGACCCAATCCTCTAATTTGTCTAGGTCCCTCTGTATCCGATCCCTACCCTCTAGTGTATCTACCATGCCTCCCAGTTTAGTGTCATCTGCAAACTTGCTGAGAGTGCAGTCCCAGTCCACACCATCCTCCAGATCATTAATAAAGATATTAAACAAAACCGGCCCCAAGACCGACCATTGGGGCACTCCACTTAAAACCGGCTGCCAACTAGACATGGAGCCATTGATCACTACCCATTGAGCCCGACGATCTAGCCAGCTTTCTATCCACCTTACAGTCCATTCATCCAGCCCATACTTTAACTTGGTGGCAAGAATACTGTGGGAGACCGTATCAAAAGCTTTGCTAAAGTCAAGGAATAACACATCCACTGCTTTCCCTTCATCCACAGAGCCAGTTATCTCATCATAGAAGGCAATTAGGTTAATCAGGCATGACTTGCCCTTGGTGAATCCATGCTGACTGTTCCTGATCACTTTCCTCTCCTCTAAGTGTTTCATAATTGATTCCTTGAGGACCTGCTCCATGATTTTTCCAGGGACTGAGGTGAGGCTGACTGGCCTGTAGTTCCCCGGATCCTCCTTTTTCCCTTTTTTAAAGATGGGCACTACATTAACCTTTTTCCAGTCATCCGGGACCTCCCCCGATCGCCATGAGTTTTCAAAAATAATGGCTAATGGCTCTGCAATATCATCCGCCAACTCCTTTAGCACCCTCGGATGCAGCGCATCCAGCCCCATGGACTTGTGCACGTCCAAGTGTGGGAGTTCAGTCTACACTGAACAGTTGCGGACACGGCTAGTATGGTTGATGATCATGTTTGGAATAATTCTTAAATATGGCTACAGGCCTCATACCAGTGGAACATGTTTTGTGTCCAAACTTGAAATGTTTAAAACTGAGGAAACAGTGCTAGATCACTATGGTATGAGAGAATAGAGTGAGCCTATGGCAGAGTTTTGTTAACAATATAATCCTGTCCATACTAGACAGAGAAATTCTGCAACAGGATTGTTGTTGGCAAGTAGTTATATGATCAAGCAGTAGCTAGAGTTACACAAGCACTAATACATACTTAACAACTCAGTCTCATGTCATCCTTCAAAATGACCAGAAGCTACACGGAATTGAAGTATTTAACCAAAACTATGCCACCAATTTTTTGTTTCCTTTGAAAATATGCCACTTTCAAAAATCACTGTTACAAACTGAATGAGTTGAATGGACCTGCTCAATAAAGTTTTCAAAATATAAATCCCAATAAATACATTTTAATGCTTTTTGCAATGAAGTTCCAATCTTGAAACTAAAACTATGAAATTCAGCTTTGCTGATACTGCCCACTTCCAACTACATCTCCAAGGAAGTAATTTTCCTTTTCTTCCTCTTTTATTCATCACTTCTTTCACCCAGCCTTCTATTGCTGGTGTCCTACAACTTAGGCTCAGATATTAAGAACAGGAGTACTTGTGGCACCTTAGAGACTAACAAATTTATTTGAGCACAAGCTTTCGTGGGCTACAGCACAGACTAACACGGCTGCTACTCTGAAACCTGTCATTCAGATATTAAGTGTTTTTCAACAACTTCCCTTCCATTAGTTGTATGTTGTACATCCTTTACAAGTAAATATTGTGTCTCTAAGCTTAATTATCTATTAATATTTCATTTGCCATTGATTACACTGCTCTACAGCCAAAATGCTTCTGAAATAAATATAGTCAAACTTTACTAATTCTGGGTCACTGAGAATGAAAATGATGCTTAAAATTGTTGATTGTCTCTAGTTTTCAAGATATGCTATTGGGTCAGTATATACAACCCTTGACTTGGGAATGGCGGAGGATAAGTGAGTTATAAAGGAAGGGATCTCAATTTAAACCAGAAATGACTAAAATACATCTTTGACTGGATCTATGAATAAATCTATGACTGGGTTTGGACAGTACTTGCTTTTTAGGCAAAACAATGAATGATGCAATGTGAAGCTGGTATTGCGTCATACATGAGATGAATTGCATCATGTTATTCCTAGAAGTCATGAATGATGCAATCATAATGAAGCTTACATCATTCTGCTGAACAAATTGCCCTATATCAGCTCTAGAAAATATACAGTGTCGTGCTCTCTTATTTGTCAGCGTTTGATTTTGCAAAGGGACACATTTCTGTTTAGCCAAAATGAGCAGAGACGCCTCGTACTTCTGCTATGTTTGTGGTGAAGTTACTTTTGCATCACAAAAGCGCAGTATAACCACTATGGTTAAGAAAGCCTGTCACCTTTATTTTGGCTGCAAAATTGGAGATCAGGACAAGAGGTGGGCCTCACACATATGCTGCAACACTTGTGCAACAAATCTTTGCCAGTGGTTGAACAGGAAAAGGAAATCTATGCCTTTTGCAGTGCCAATGATTTGGAGAGAGCCAGCAGATCATACCAGCAATTGTTATTTCTGCATGGTGCCTCCAGTTGGGAAAGGTGTGTCAAAGAAGAAAAAGTGGACTGTGCATTATCCAAACATTCCATCCGCTATACGCCCAGTACCCCACGGAGAAGGCACCAGAATCATTCTCACTTGAGTCAGACGAGGAAGAGGATGAAACTTCTGGTCCTGAACCATCAATGTCACAGGACCCACATTTTCTCCCATCCTCCTCCTCTGAACCACACCTCATAACACAAGGTGAACTGAATGACCTTGTCAGGGATTTGGAACTACCCAAGAGTAAGGCAGAGCTGTTGGGCTCCAGACTACAGCAGTGGAATCTTCTGGCAGGGGATGTTAGGGTTTCCATGTTCCGTGACTGTCAAAAGGATCTTGTCCCATTCTTCTTCATGGAAGGTGATCTTGTAGCCTGCAACAACATCCATGGTGTGATGGCAGCCCTCAACATCGTTCACGATCCAGATGAGTGGAGACTGTTCATTGATTCATCGAAGACAAGTCTTAAAGCTGTTTTACTGCATAATGGCAACATTTTGCCATCAATTCCAGTTGGTTATGCAGTCCATATGAAGGAAACCTATGACAACATGAAACAATTTTTGAGGTGCATAAACTATGACCACCATCAGTGGCAGCTTTGTGGCAATTTGAAGGTTGTTGCTCTCTTGCTTGGTCTGCAGACTGGATACACAAAGTACTGCTGTTTTCTCAGCAAATGGGATAGTCGTGCAAGAGATTCCCACTACATCAAGAAAGATTGGCCACTCCAACAGTCATTGGAGCCTGGGAGGAAAAGTGTTCAGCATCAACCACTTGTTGAATCAAGGAAGATTTTGTTACCACCCTTACACATCAAGCTGGGTCTGATGAAGAACTTTGTCAAGGCCATTGACAAAACACAAGCAGCTTTCAAGTACCTCCGTGGAAAATTTCCAAGGTTAAATGAAGCTAAGATAAAGGAAGTTGTCTTTGTTGGTCCTCAGATTCATGAACTTCTTCGAGATGATGCATTTGACCATGCACTGCGTGGCAAGGAGAAGATGGCATGGAAAGCCTTCCAGTTAGTGGCAATAAATTTTCTCGGAAACAACAAGGCAGACAACTACAGGTTGTTGGTGGAAAACCTCCTCAAGGCATACAAAAGCCTTGGTTGCAACATGTCACTAAAGATACATTTTTTGCACTCTCATCTAGATTTTTTTCCACCGAACTGCGGAGCAGTGAGCGACGAGCACGGCGAGCGATTTCACCAGGACATTGCAACAATGGAGAAACGCTATCAGTGCAAATGGAGCCCATCAATACTTGCAGACTATTGCTGGACAGTGACAAGAGATGCTCCATTTAATAAATACAAGAGACAAGCCAAGAAGCGCCGAGTAGACACTGAAAAGGACTAAACTATGCACATAATAGTTTTTTGCCTTTTGTTTCAAAAAAATTTTATTTATATAACCCTTTTGCTGATTTTTAAAGTGTTACATAAACAAGACAGGTGAAATATTATCATGTAAAGCAACCATAAACACATGAAAAGACCTAGGTTTACAATTTATGATTAAAACTCTACTATCTACACAATATACATAGACATAAAATGTAAAAACTTAAATATCTTAGAAACAGTAGCCAATCAGTTGTTTAAATTGTCATATTTGAATTCAGCACTTCAAAATACATAATAAATAGCACATTTTATCTCTGAAGCAGACGACTTCTCAAAAATCGTAGACCAGTGTTATTATTAAAGTGTTATTTGTATTGTGGTAGCACCTAGAGGCCCCAACTAGAATCAAGTGCTTAACTTTACTTGAGCACATGCTTAAATGTTTTGTTTGAATGCCTTGTCTAAATTTGCACAGGAAGTCTGTGGCAGATCCTAATCTCCTGAGTGCTAGTCCAGCCCTTAACCACAAGGCTATCTTTCCCCTCCTAAGGATTCTTACACATTTTGTATGGAGACTGGATTCCTCCGTTTATTCACAAAGCAGCTGCATTGCTCCTGTAAGCTATCCTGCTGATGTTCCTTACCCTGACGTATGGGGGTTGGGGGGATCACCTCTTGGGGTGAGAGTATTGTTCTCTTCCTGTTCATTCTGTCCTTTTCCTTTCTAATGAATCTGCCAATAAGGGTGACAGTAGCTTTGTGATATGAACATCTGCTCACTAGACTCCAACTGACACCACGACTCATTTCACATAGGTCACATATTGATAAATGGGCCTAGATTTAATTTGCTGAACTGACAGTAAAAGACTGTAATACAAGTAGATGGGGTTTCCTTAGTCCATATGTGATATTACAGTCTTAACGGGGCCAGACTGCAGTTATAATCTCCTGTAGTACAGTATCAGCTGATAAATCTGCTTTGCAACCTGGGATTGCAACAGAGCTGCCTTTCAAGTACATTTCCTATTACCACCACTAGATGTCATATTTTTATATATTTTAAAGTGGATGATTACATTAAAAAAATACTCACACTTTTACAACACAAATACATTCCTTTGATCTCCCATCTTTGCTGGCAAAAGAATTTGAGCACTTGAATATAAACTATAATGCCTAGGTCTTAATTCCAGGGTTGCCAGGTTTTTATTTTCCTTCCTCTGCTCTGCCATTTTCCCTATGTTGCACCATTTTACCTTTACCTGAGGAAGATACCAAGAAGTTCCCTCTCCAAATTTTATTCCATGAATCAGCCAGTATAAAATACATTGACATCATTCACCACAAACCATTGCCAAATCACTATTGCCTTGCATTTATGTGGAGAATACTGAGATCTCACTCAATAAGAACACTGAATGATATGCCATTTTTGACTAAAGGCCATGTCTCCCCTGACAGAGTCCAACACACAATTATGTTCCAGATGTGGAAGCTGCGGGATGTACATGATCCTGGAGCAGGTACCTGAAAAGAGCTTTGTTTGTATGAAGTGGTGATTGATAGAGCTAAGGGAAGAGAAGATCTGAGGTTTGGAGATGCAGATGGAAACTATAGTTGAGTTTCAAAGGGAATTTGCACAGATGATGGAGGGAAGGAAAGAGGAGGCTGAAGGGAAAAGTCAAGACTCGCAGATGCAAACTGAACTGAAGAACTCTGAGGGGAGATTCCTGGATGAGGAAAGTGCCCATGGAAAAATGTGACTACAAGAACCAGGCAGAGGAAAAGTCTGGATAGTGAAGAAGAAATAGAGCTCAGGAAGAGGTTTGCTGAGTTGGATAATCAAGAAGGGGCATAGCAGGCAGTAACTGAAGGTGAAAGGGCAAGGAAGAAGTGAAGAGTGGCTGATCCTATAAAAAGAGGTGAAGAGCCAAAAAGAAGGAAGGCCAAAGAATCACACTATCACCAGGAAAAAAGGCAGATCTATGTAAATGGTGACTAAGAAGAACAGACAGGCCTGTCACCAGAGCTAATCCAAAGAACAGAAGGGTGTGCTGTCTACCAAGCTAAGATACGGGATGTGGACCTGTGGCTGAATAAGATCCTAATAGGAGCAGGAAAAAATCCACAGATTGTCCTTCACATGGGAACAAATGATACAGCTAGATTCTTGCTGGAACCTATCAAGGGAGATTAAGCCAGGCTGGGGAAGATGCTTAAGGAAATGGAGATAAAACAAGATTATGATAATTAACAGATGGCTCAGGCAGTGGTACTATAAGGAGAGCTTTGGGATGTTTGACCTCTGGGAGGTATTCATGGACAGAGGACTGTTCTCATGGGATGGACTCCACTTGAGTAGGGAGGAAAATAGACTTCTGGGATGGAGGTTGGCACAACTGATTAAAAAAGCTTTAAACTAGGAACTTGGGGGAGATGGTTGGGAGATGCTCATGTAATCTCCACACCTGATTCTAACACTGAGTGGAAGGAAAAACAAAGAAAGAAAGGATAAGGCAATGGAGAAAGGAACAGCAGTGGTTAGGAGCATGGACATTAAGAGGAAAGATAGTTTCATTGGTATCAGCACTAACAGTCAGGTAGGCGATACTGGCAATAGAATAATTATGCCCAATCAGGTGAGGAATCTGGGCAAAACCAATGCAAGGAGTCTGGGTAACAAAATGGAGGAACTAGAACTATTGATCAGGGAGTGAAACCAGATATTATAGGGATAACAGAAACATGGTGGAATAGTAGCCATGACTGAAATATGGGTATTGAAGGGTGTGCTGTTCAGGAAAGACAGAAATAAAGTGCTGGTATAACACTGTATGTGAAGACAAGCCCTTGGTGTGAATGTGGCATTTTGGTTATGAAGACTTCTCACTTCCTCAGTATATCAGCCAACATTTATACCACATCCTGCAACACCTTCATCACTAAAATATCCTGAACTGGAACTTGTCATATTTTTCATTGTGAATCATTTTTCTGTTTGCTTGTATTATTGTTCATAATTGTTCAATTATTCCTTTATGGAAACAAATTACAGCCAATAGGTTCTTTGAGAACTGCTCTTGTTCACGCACAATCATCCTTGTTTGCATGCAAATGCAGGTATTCATACAAAGGATAGCCCATTCCCCAAGCATTTGTGTCAACAGAAATTTGTGTGTCTGAATGTTTGTGAATAGCAAGTCAAAAGGGAATGTGGCTGAAGTTGTTCAGAATCAGAAAGACTCTTCACAAACACTATTTCACAGAATTTGCCACCCAGCTCTAAGCTGAAGATGTACACATGCTAAATCAGAGAAATGAGTTGAGTTTATCAGCCTCAGAATAACTGGTTTCTAGAATCTAATGTTCAGAGAATCCTCATTCTTCTCATAACAGTCTACCACTCAACATTTTGTATCAAAGATATTTGTATATGGTCCTGTTATGACATCTGAACACCTCACAATCTTCCATCCTCACAACACCCCTGTGAATTAGGGAAGTCCTCTTACCCCCATTTTACAGATGGGAGATTGAAGCACAAAGAGACTAAGTGACTTGCCCAAGGTCCTTGTGACAGAGTGCTGAGAACCAGCAGCTGAACCAGCACTCAGGTCACTGTAAAGGTAAAATGGTGCAACACAGGGAAAATGTAGCTGATGCCTGATTGAAAGAAGAAATGGCTAAATATTAGTTCTGCCTGGGCTGAGGAGAGACAATGATCCTTTTAAAAGAGCACAGGAAGGAAGTGCAGGAGGAGGAAAGGAGGGAAGGAAGGAGAGGACAGGACTGCAGAGCTGAGCCAGAATAAAGGGAGATCTCTGCCTGGTCATATCTCTTCCCCCACTTATGATTGTACAACATTATAAATAGGAATTGCTGCATGGGACCACATGAGGGTGGTGTTAGTGAAACACAAACAAAATATACCATGTAGGTGTCAGAGCCATTTATACAAGAAGACAGGAGTGAAGGACTGCATGCTGTCATGGTCCTACAGAAAGTCTATGGTAGAACAGGGACTTGAACCAAGTCACCAGAGTCCCAGTCTAATGCTCTACCAATTGGCCCACCATTCCTCTGAGAACCCATCATTCATAGACATGGTGACCTCTTACCTCCTTTTTATCCTGGTAGGTACCACCATTTCACTGTGGGCACTATAGCTGTATGAAGTGGCTTGGATCTAGATATCCAGTGTGAAGATTGATCCACTCCCTCAAAAAAATGCTTTTACATCTCTTCTGGTATTGACCATGTTTCCTTCCCAGCATCACAGGTGAACCATGCATCAGCTACAGCTTCTACTGTAGAACAAGTACAGAGATCAGGTGCTTTGCGATCTGGAGTCTTGACATCTCCTAAGCAGCAATATTCTGTCAGCGAATTAGAGACTGATACAGATATATGGACACCTGAAAAACAGCACATCTACATATGCAGAGTAGACAATTTACTTTCAAATCTATCAAGTCTTATCAATCCTTTTGAACACTAGCCCTTGAGAATATTATGTTGAGCTGACCATTTGAACCAGTATAATTTTCTGGTGCACAGTTTACGCCAGGGAAGACCACCACATGACTGGCTTTCTCTCTCAACATTTGGGAGTCCCTTTTGATTCCATCAGCATAGTGCATGCATTTTTGGAGGCAGATAGTCCAAAGGTCTTACGTGGTCCCATGAAACTTTGGTGTGGAGCTGTCCAGTTATGTCAGGCATCCCACTAAACCCCATAGTTTGCTTCCCTATATCTGGACTCACCAAATCAATGAAGCCTTAGGCCTATGATTGTCATCTAGAAATAGAACAGAAAATAACTCTCAGTATTGGACATTAGGAAAAATTTCCTAACTGTCAGGGTGGTTAAGCACTGGAATAAATTGCCTAGGGAGGTTGTAGAATCTCCATCATTGGAGATTTTTAAGAGCAGGTTAGACAAACACCTGTCAGGGATGGTCTAGATAATACTTAGTCCTGCCATGTGTGCAGGGGACTGGACTAGATCACCTCTCGAGGTCCCTTCCAGTTCTACGATTCTATTGTCAGGTGATGACAAGGTCAGCAATATAAATACATCACTTTCTGGTCAGATACTGAGAATCTTAACAAGCAATATGGTATATGTGCAAAGCGAAAAGTCCAGAAAATCCCCAGTATTATCAGATGATGACAAGGTCAGCAGTATAAATACATCATTTTGTGATCACATACAGAGAACCTTATCAAGTAATATGGCATGTTTGCAAAGCAAACAATCCAGAGAATCTCCACTATCTCTATTTGAGCTAAAGTCTGACCCTTTACAGATTTCCAGTGGTCTTCAATAGTTATCATATTTCAAGTTCCCAAATAAAGGACACTGCCAAGAGGAGGGTGTGGGAGAGCGGGTGCTGGAGGGGACATTTTGGGGGTGCTGAAGGGTGTGTGTGTGTACTGGGAGGTGTATTGGAGGTACTGGAGGGGTGTGTGTGCTAGGAGGGGCACTTGGATGGTGCTGGAGGGGGGGTGTTTATTGGGAGTATTGGAGGGGTAATTTGGGGGTGCTGGAAGGATGTGTACACTGGTAAAAGGTATTTGAGGGTGCTAGATGGGTATGTACTGGGAGGAGAATTTGGGGGGTGCTGGAGGGGTGTGTGTATGTACTGGGAGGGTGTATTTTGTGGATGCTGCAGGGTGTGTACATATGGGGAGGAGTATTTTGGGGGTTCTAGAGAGGTGTGTGTGAAGGGAGGGGAATTTGGGAGTGCTAGAGAGGTGTGTGTACTGGGAGAAGTATTTGGGGATGGTGCTGGAGCGGGCATTTGAGGGGTACTGGAGGGATGTTTTTGTACTG
The DNA here is from genome assembly GCF_013100865.1 of Trachemys scripta elegans. Classification (NCBI taxonomy): domain Eukaryota; kingdom Metazoa; phylum Chordata; order Testudines; family Emydidae; genus Trachemys; species Trachemys scripta. Next base: position 96,231,773 of record NC_048304.1, on the reverse strand, counting down.
GGAGGGGAATTTGGAGGGTACTAGAGAGGGATGCTGGAGTGGTGTGTGTACTGGGAGTGGGTATTTGGGGGTGCTGGAAGAGTGTATGTGTACGGGAGGAGTATTTGGGGGTACTGGAGGGGGATGTTGGAGTGGTGTGTGTGTACTGGGAAGGGGTATTTGGGGGTGCTGGAAGAGTGTTTATGTGTACTCGGAGGAGTATTTGGGAGTGCTAGAGGGGGATGTTGGAGTGGGGTGTGTGTGTGTGTGTGTGTGTGTGTACTGGAAGAGGGTATTTAGGAGAGTTGGCGGGGCTACTTGGGTGATGCTGGTGGTGTGTGTGTACTGGGAGTGGGTATTTAGGAGGTGCTGGAAGGGTTTTGGGTACTGGGAGGGGGTATTTGGGGTGGTGCTGGAGGGGATGTGGGTGCTGGGAGGCATATTTGGGAGGTGACTTCCAGCAACCTCCGTGACTTCAGCCAGTGGTGGCCGGGAGCTGCAGGGTTCATTGGGGTACCTGGCCACAGGCAACATGGGCCTCCCGAAGCTGCATCTTCCTAGCCACTGCAGGCGGTGTGGGGACCACGCAGCTGAGCTCCCCATTTTGTGATGGATATTTTTAGTAAAAGTCATGGACAGGTCACTTTTCTTTCTCATCCATGATCTGTCCGTGACTTTTACTAAAACTATCTATGACAAAATATTAGCTTTATTCATAGCCACCCACTTTAAACCATAATGGAAAAAATGACTCATAACCATGAGAGGAATCAATACCAAAACTATCCTTCTTCAGGGACATCTGGGAGGCTCTTCTATCAACTCCCATTAACACAACCTCAGCTAGGAATTCCTGAACACTTACCCTAAACATTTGGTTCAGAGTTTCTGCTAAAACATGCCAGATCCCAGTACAGGGAACTTTTGAACCTTCTACCAGGAGAAAAAATGTGTTGCTGCTCCAAGTGGATAGAGGGAGCTTGTGCTCCTTAGATGTCTTTGTTTTTGTTTTAGTCAATTAAATGTGTTATTGTAACCTTCCCTGCTACCTCACTGGTGGAAAACTAGAGGTCAGGGGATTGAAGAAGCAAGGAGCAGATAGGAAAGTAGTTGTCAGTTGTTAGCTAAAACAGAATTATTAAGAATTTCTCCACAGCCACTGTGGCTGGTTAATTACTTTGAGAGGGAGATACACCAGAGATGTAAAGAAGCCATCATGTAAGGAAAGGGAAAAGCATATTGTGGTGACTAATTTGCTGAACATTACAGTGGATTGTTCCTACAGTACCAAAGTTGCTAAACATAATATTGCTCTAGCTCTGGCACAAAACAAAAATTAGTGAGGTCCTGTTGTGAACATTTAAAAACTGGACACCAATCTCATCAGTTCCTATTTATTTCAACATCTTTTAAAGTAGATTTAAAGGACAATATGGCATGTGTATATCTTTAATGTACAGTACATACCTATTAGGTTCTCTTTCAGTTTAACACAGGAAGCCCTAGACAACAGAAAGTCTCTCGTCTGCCCCATTAGTTGCTCATTATGTGTTGTCTAGCTGAATTCCCTCCAGGGAAGAAACAATTTTAACGTCTTTGTCGTTTACATTCATATGCCACATATTCCAAGTCTTGCAGTATGAGTCACATGCAGTACATATTATAACCTCTAAAATGGGCAACAATAGAGGTAGTGAATAATGAAAATGTAAGAGAATGAGTCACCTCCCACAAGCCATCATGTAATTTCCTGAATACTGATTTTGCATGATATCTTTGTACTCTGTTTTAAGTCATGATTTTTCTTGCCACACGGCTATGATCAAGGATACAATTTGCTGCAAAAGTGAATATGTTAAACAAGATGAGAAGAGATGGGCCTCACCTAAAGCCATGGATTCCAATCCCCTCAAACTTTGGCAAGTTCAGATATGAACTTTACAGCTCAGGGCTGGCTCTAATAAAGGAGCCAAAACTAGAACTCTGAATCCAAACATTCCCCAGTGTAGGGAAAAGGGATCCAAATGTGAACCTAATATTGCTAGGAAAATGTCTATTAATTGTGTGTGTGCGTGCGCGCGGTACGCACATGAAACAGAGAGCTTTAGAGCCAGAGTACTTTAATTGTACTAACCAACTGGCATCAGTGTAGACAGGGTTAGATTCCATCCTGGTGGTTTCATGCAGCCTTTTGGGGCACTAATATGATTCCAAATTAAATAATCCCTCTGGAGAATATTAGTTGCAATTCACAGAGCGGTTTTGCCTTAGGAATCTTAATATTCATTTCATTGAACTTAAGTGAGAGGATGACCAAAACTGCTGGTAAAGAAATGAAAATGAGCTGTTAGTTTTATGGTGAAAGGGGAGTGATCAAAAACTAAAGGCATCTAATAACATGTGTGGGGTTCTGTCTCCTCAGGACTAAAATGATTTAATGATAGAAGATAATGACATTAATATAACTGGTCACTTTTCTACAATGGGGATTTGGCTGCTTGTTAGTTGCTGACTGTACTTAAACACACAAATGTGCCATATGTCAATAAGACAGCTAGATATACTTTTAAAAGCTCCAAAGGAATTTGCTGATTTCCAGATGTTGCAAATCATCCACTAATTATTGTACACAGTATGTGCAGTTCAGCAGCTGCTTTGTGTTACAGTATAATTATAGGATAAGTATTAAATATGGAGGGTTTTCTAGTGTCTGAAATGACATATTTTCCAACAAATATCAAATAACAATGAAATGCAGAGATACACTTGAATTTAAATATAGGCTGAAGAGAGATGCTTTGACTCAGATCTTCCATGTGCATCACTTAATGTGTTCAATTCATCTGATTGTTGTTGCTCTAATTTCTCATTTTAATTTTATGAGTTTGGCATCAACATGTCTGTGATACCAAGGGAAAAGCGAGTGAGGAAAACAAATGGGACAGCTTGTTTTTTTAAAAGTCAAATGGGCACATTGAGAATTGATGTACGCAAGTCAATTGTGTTACAATGAAGTCAGTATTGCTGAAGTCACTGGAGAACACCAGCTTACACCAAAGCCTGAACTTCAAAGACTTCACATCCATCAGTCCTGTGCTTAGGGAACCTCAAGCAACAAGCAAGAAACCAATCCACTCCGTGCAATTTGTAAATAGAAATTGGGCTACAGTCCCTTCCATTATAAGGGTCACACTTTGGGCCTGGTGCTTCTGTTGAAATCAGTGGGGGAAGCACCTCCCTCCCACGCCTCAAGAGTTCAAAGGTAGAGTGCAGTTGTCATTACCACAAACGACGATTTTCACCACAATGTGGCCACATCCAACACTGGGCTCAGAAATATCATTAGCAACTATTAATTTTCAAAATACATTTCAGAGTGCATGTATATTGAGTTTAATTCTCTCCTGTACATAGATGAATACTTTAACTGTTTTTCAAAAGGCAATTTCTAAAAAATATATAAACTATCTTTTAGCTTCCTTCTTCCAGGTCATGCATCACGTATATAGCTTGATTTTCCATCGAGTGGCTTCCACTGTTGCAAGTACATATACTGTAATTGTGGGTGTCATTTTTCACTTGCCCTTTAGTTCACTTACATGTGTAAATCTAGATGCAAATAACAGCAAGTGCAAAGATTATGCATGCAACTTTGCACTCAAAAAAAAACTTTAAAAAAAATCTATAACAAAAACCAGAATCCTATTTAAAGCCAGGCTGAAAGTTTGACTTGTATTGTGCTGATCATTTCCTAAAATTGCAGATGAAGAGTGATACAAAACCTAGTCAAGTAACAGACCAAACTCTGACATGGGTTAGTACCTCCCACCAATTTTACCCAAACCTCCCTGATTTCAATAAAAGCTCCTGAAGAGAGGAGAATATAGCTGGAAAGTCTATGAGATATACCATGCAAGATGGCTTATCACTTGTTTTTTTTTTTAAATAATCCATTAGCCTGTGCTTGTTAATCTGTGACATTCCAGGTTAAATTCATAACTGCATGGTATGTGTGAGCTACCTTCCAGAAATGTTCCCAAATGCTAGTCATAAAAAGTTAAGCTTTAACTCAGGCTAGATAGCCATGTGACTTCATAAACAAAGGGCAAATTTTAAAAAATAATTTCTTAATTCAGAACTTCAGACAATACACTGGTCTCAATCTAGATTGACCCTTTAATTTGTTTTTTAAAATATATTTTATTGATAAATCCTCTTTTTTTCTCTCTTTTCAGAATATATCAGAATATGAGTTGAACAAATTCAATATAATGCACCAGCCGTAAGTCTCTTGTTCCTTTCTGCTTCTCCATTAAATAATCATTGTTTCTTTGCATATTGTCACTCTTTTTGTTGGTAAATAGGTTGACACTGAGAATTGTAAGCTCCTGTTCACTGCATAGTAAAGACTTTAAGTCATTTGGGTTGAATTTTCCCAAAAGAAAGGTGATAAAATATTTGCAAGAATACTGACCCAGATCAGCTGACAAAATAGTCTCTTCAGTTGCAGCAGCAGTTATTCTTGTGCAACAGAATGCTATCAGGAAGAACCACAACAGGAGAAAAAGTACAAAGTTCAACTTTAACATTCAGCTTTTCAGGTACACCAAGCAGGTTTCATTTTGCACTGATTTTCAGTTGAGTTTATCTCCCAGATAGGCACCTTAGTAAGTGGCCAGGTTTTCAATGGAGCTCTGCAAATAACACGATATTTGGAAAATCTTGCACATCACTGGTTGCTGCTATGTGAGGAGCCCTTTTGAAAATGTGTCCCTTATTTAAGTATGTGAATAGGAGCAGAGTTCTTTTGAAAATCTGGGTTGAGATCTTCTGAAAAGCATATGAACTCTGCAAGAGCAACATTGCTATGATAATCCACAATGTGTGTAGACTGCAGATAAAGAATCGGTTCAATGAGGTAATGGTGATAGCATGGAAACCACATTGTCTATTGCTGTATATTATACAGAACAGAGCCCAAACAAGAACCATTTATCCAAAATCAGGTCCAAATCCAAGCCATTCAAGTTTTCTTTTCGGCAATCTCTATTTTGCAGTCAATTTTAAATCTACCTTCCTTTGGTACAAGATGGCTCAGAGGACTAGTAATGAGCTTAGAAGGGCGAGGTCACACAATCATATCTAACACAGGCTGCAAATGACCAGAAGTTATTACTATTCAACAGCCTATTTGAAGCAAATGTGTGGGTGATCTCCATACAGCTCCTAATGAATGAATGGCAAACATATATCATTTGGTACAACATTTATAGGCAACGCCCTATGGTAACATTTTATATTTAAATATCCTTTAGAATACCAGTAGTATTGTAAAATTATGAAAGAAGAAATTTTGATTCTAAGGTTATGAAACGCTTACACACACAATTTGTGGCCAGTCGAATCTGTTTACAGTGATATATTTTTAATATTTTGGGATATTCTTTCTGTTGGATGCCTTTGGACACATAGAAATATCAGTGTATTTTCTCTGTGAAACGAAAGCAGGAAGACGTGTATATTAGCTGATAAAACGTACACTGTCAGCTATGATGAAACATATATTTTACCTCCTGGCTTTTTATCCTGTGTTACCTTAACGACTAACAGATTTATTTGGGCATAAGCTTTTGTGGGTAAAAAACCTCACTTCTTCAGATGCATGGAGTGAAAAATGTTCAATCCATGTATCTGAAGAAGTGAGGTTTTTTACCCACGAAAGCTTATGCCCAAATAAATCTGTTAGTCTTTAAGGTGCCACTGAACTCCTTGTTGTTTTTGTGGATACAGACTAACATGGTTACCCCCTGATACTATCCTGTGTTATATCTTTCTCCTATCTCTGATAAAACACTATTTCTGCTTTAAGAACAGAGCTGTCCAATGTCTCTCTCCCTGTCAATAAAAAGCTTGTTTTCCCCCATCATACCTGCCTTCCTATTGATAAGACTTTAAAGACTAAGAAAGTTAATATTTCCCTGGATTTGTTTTAATAATTAACTAAATGAATAAGGAAATGTCAGGAGGACCTTCATGCAAAGTAATTAAAATCTAATGGGATGTCATTTCAATAGGAAAATCAGAGAACATTAATAATAAGTTGACTGAAACTGCAACCTTTGTTTCTGTGATACTTTTGGGCCTGATCCAAGATGCACCTGAAGTCAATAAAATCCCATTGATTTGGGATCAGACATTGGACTTCCATAGACATAGGCATTTTCTCAGGCCCTGTGTATTAAACTTAATAGGAATAAGCACATGCTCTTCTGTAATATGAACACTGTTGGCAAATCTAAAGCTCAAACTCAAAAAGTTGACCCAATTTTCTATGAAAAAGTTTCACATGCAAAAAAAGCAAAGAAAATGAATGGTGGAAGATATGTAAGAGTTTGTTTGTTTGTAGCATTTTCTGTTTTTTTAATATAAAATGGCTTCTTTAAAAACACATCAAATGCATGAAGAATATTTGCTTTTAAGTACGAGATATTTAAACCAAAATGTTATTTGCTTTTTTAGCGGTTTAAAATGAAAGGGAGACACCCCTTGAAATTTGCTGAGGGGAGAAGCAAAAGAGAACAAGTGATTTTTTACATAAAATGTTGGCCAAAAATGTGCAATTTTAATGAAGGTAACGTAACAATCTAATGCTTGGTGAACAATACTCCAGGCAGTGGTTCAAAGATGGGGAGAACCATAGTGGCACCATTCCATTACTGGAATCTCAGTTTTCAGTACTCATATAGTACTGCATTCTTGAATGTCCAAGGCCTAAACTGGCTCACCTAACCCCAAAGCCCATATGAGCTTTTCTAATTAAGTCTGTAGTCACAGCAGGTGTTCTGCAACTGATTTATTCCTAATAGTAGAATATAGGAACACAAACTGCCATACAAGATCAGACCAGTAGTCCAGCTAGCCGTATATTCTCTGTCTGGCCAATACCAGATGACTCAGTAGAAGGTGCAAGAAACCCTGCATCAGACAGCTATAAAATAACCTACCCATAGGGAAAGTTTCTTCTTAACCTCCATTAGTTAGAGGTTGATTTATGGCCTTGGACTCCCATACACATACGCAACCCTTCCAAACTCTTGGCCTTTACTTTGTGTGTTTTTTAAATCCTTTTTACTATAGCTCTAGATGTAACTCTAGAACAGTAAAAAGAACAGGAGTACTTGTGGCACCTTAGAGACTAACAAATTTATTTGAGCATAAGCTTTTGTGGGCTAAAACCCACTTCATCCAATGCATGCAGTGGAAAATACAGTAGGAAGATTTATATATATATACACACATACACACAGAGAACATGAAACTGTGGGTTTTACCATACACACTATAATGAGAGTGATCAGTTAAGGTGAGCTATTACCAGCGGGACAGAAAAAAAAACTTTCTATAGTGGTAATCAAATTGTCAAATGCTGGAAATGGGCCATTTTGATTACCACTACAAAAAGTTTTTTTTTTCTCTCCTGATGGTAATAGCTCACCTTAACTGATCACTCTTGTTATAGTGTGTATGGTAACACCCACTGTTTAATGTTCTCTGTGTGTATATATATATCTTCCTACTGTATTTTCCACTGCATGCATCCGATGAACCCACAAAAGCTTATGCTCAAATAAATTTGTTAGTCTCTAAGGTGCCACAAGTACTCCTGTTCTTTTTGCGGATACAGACTAACACGGCTGCTACTCTGAAACCTCTAGATCAGTGGTTCTCAATCAGGGGTCCCGGACCCTGGGGGAGGGGGCCCCAAGCAGGTTTCAGGGGGTCCACCAAGCAGGACCAGTGTTAGACTTGCTGGGGCCCAGGGCAGAAAGCCAAAGTCTCACTGCATGGGGCTGAAGCCTGGGCCCTGAGCGCACTACCTGGGGCTGAAGCAGAAGCCTGAGCAACTTAGCTGCACGGTGTCCCCTGTGGTGTGGGGCCCTGGGCAATTGACCTGCTTGCTATCCCTTAACGCAGGCCCTGGCTTTTATATGCAGAAAACCAGTTGTTGTGGCACAGGTGGGCTGTGGAGTTTTTATAGCATGTTTGGGGGGGCCTCAGAAAGAAAAAGATTGAGAACCCCTGCTCTAGATAACCATAAAACTGGAAAGATGCTGAGGCTAGAAAGTTAAGAGCAGTCTGAGGGCTAAAACTTGCATTCATTCTACATTTTACTATGTGATACTGCAAGATCTCACAAATTAACCAAGGGCAGGCTGCATCAGTGTACAGGTGGGAGTCCAAATAATCACTTGGGTGCTGCAGTAAGTGGTGTTGATGATTCAGTAGAAGACTCTCCTTCCCTCCCAATTAGTACTGAACATACACCTCAATAGGAAAAGGTAAAGCAAAAATTACAAACTTTATGCTGTGGGAAAGATTGGTTGTACCAGTCTGCTTCTAGCTGACTCTCTGAAACAGACCTTGTCTACATTAGACTTCTCTGGGAAATCTCCCAGTGTGTATTCCACTAGTAGAGCTCTACTAGCATTGACAACATTGGCAGTGATGGCGTAGAGCTGTGTTCACCAAGACTTACAATCATGTCATCTAGACCTAAGCACAGTTAGTGGATACAGTAGTAAAACCACCAATTACCTGTGTACACTAACACTCCGACCAGTGGTTATGCAATAATGAGAAATATCCCCAATGACACAGAGGCTCCTTGGCAAAGGCTCCCTTGTTCTTTGCAAACAACTCTTGCCTCAGTGCGGGGACGGGGATTTGATATTTCTGTGAGCAGCCAGTGTCAGGGATTCAAGAACCAGAGTGTTCTTCTTGGTAACCTGCAAGACAAAGACAGTGCTTGAGTGGCTGAAAGGCTGGTGATGTTAGGGACCTAACACCCAGGTAGGCAGACACAGGGAAAACTCCCTCACTCCAGAAGCAGAGGGTAACAAGATGACTCTCAGTGGTGGGTGCCCTGAGAACCATCGCACCCCACTCGCCCACAAAAAAAAAGTCTAATGGAGATGCAGCCCTCTGAGCACTGCAGAAGCAGTCCTAAGGGGCATATACTCATCCCCTGGGTTGAGGCTCCTGAGGTAGCACCTGGATTTGCTCTCCAGTTATTCATTCCGGTCAGATCTGGCTACAGGTTTAAATTCTCTGGAAGGAGTTCTGCAGAGTCCACTCTTCTGGGAGTCTGGTGAAATATGTTTTCAGACAGTGGGACATTTCTATTTTTTGCTCTGCAAATCAGACTATAGGTCAGACACTGTCACTTCGATACCCTGGAGTCCTCCTGAAATTCTCAGGTATTTGACAGCACTCTGAAGAGCTGATGAGAGGTAGCATTCCCAGCTGTTGTGGTCAGAAGCAGCCTTATTCAGGGTTGAAATTCATTGCAGAAAAAAGGATATCCAGAATAGTACATTGCTTTCAAGAATGTTGTCTAAGTCACGTCAATTTCCTTGGGAAACTCATCAAAAAGCCTCACACACAAGTACCAGTGTTCTGAAATAGTCTTTCCAAAGATGCTCACTTATGTCTTTAATGGAACGTGTAAGGCTGAGTGTGAAATTTGCAACTGAGTATGCTGCAAAATTGACATACAAGTTTTAGATATAATTGAATGGTACATATCCATAATTTAGAAATAAATATATAGAGAGAGACATAATTATAGCTTAGTCTCTTAGGTTTATAATTCAAGATTTCTAAAGTTAGGTGTTTACACAGACAGGATTTCAGAATACTCTGTTCACTCATGTTAGGGACAATGAAATTAAAAGGCCTCCCTAAACATGATTAGAGATAAGTCCCAGACCAGAACATGAAATGACATGAACTCCCCAGTCCCAAACACTAGGGTGGGGTTTTCAAAATCGGGACATATATTTAGGGAACATATCTCTGTAATAGGCAAAACAGGCACCACCACTCCCTGTCCCTGAATTTGCACATGCCACGTTGTTATGTAAGTAACAGACTCCTCCAAAGCTGATTTGAACTGTCAGTGGCTTGGGCCTATCTTATTTATATATGGTAGCACTGCAAATACCTAAGATGCTGTGCAGTAGGTGAACCGTGATGACCAGCCTATAATTACAGGCCTTTTATAATCATCATGTGGGCAGGAACTGGATTCCTTGTTTTGAAATCTACCACTTTTCACTGTGGTTCTATATGGCAGTTGTCAGTTTACACTATAACCAGGAATACTATGGTATTCATGAAGCACAGATTCAATAGTTGAGACTGATCTCTGGATTCTTTTCTAACGTCTTTTTCAGTTTTTTTGTGGGGGAAAATTGGGCTGATATTTTCCATAGCTGGTCTCCAAAGAAAGGAGGCTCCCTACACTTTGGGAACTTAAGAGCAAAATTGGTTGAGGTATTAGAGAGAGTTATATCTGCATTAACAAAAAGGTATTTTCCCCATATATTCCAGCTGACATGTTTGCACTTGTATAACTCAAATTGTTAGTGACAGAACCTTTAGATTTGGTAGGGTTACCATATTCAAACATTTAAAAAAGAGGACACTCCACTAGGCCCCGGCCCCACCCCTGCCCCGCCCCAATTCCGCCCCTTCCCCATCCCAACTCCGCCCCTTCCCCGCCCCAACCCCATCCCTTCCCCACCCCCATTCCAACCCCTTCCCCAAAGTACCTGCCCCAACTCTGCCCCCTCCTCTGAGCACCCCGCATTCCCCCTCCTCCCTCCCGCTCTGATCTTGGTTGGGGGTTGCTAAGTGCTTCCCTGCTCCCCACTTGCCCTGCAGCCCCTGCACCCCCCTGCCCCTGCAGCCTCTATGCCCCTGCAGCCTCTATGCCCCTGCTTGCCCTGCTCCTCCTCGTCCTGCAGCCCCTGCACCCCAGCCGCCCCTGCAGCCTCTGTGCCCCCTGCTCCCCACTCACCCTGCAGCCCCTGCACCCCCCCTGCCCCTGCAGCCTCTGCGCCCCCTGCCTGCCCTGCCCCTGCAGCCTCTATGCCCCTGCCTGCCTTGCTCCTCCTCACCCTGCAGCCTCTGCACCCCCCCCACCTGCCCTGCTCCCCCACTCACCCGGCAGAGGGAGAGCTGCGGGCTCCATGTGGAGCCAAACACTGTGCCACGCTGCTCTGCGGGGGAGGAGGGAGCAGGGGAGGGGGAGGGACTCTGGCTGCTAGAGGCCCCAGTGGCTGCGAGCGGCTTTCAATCAGGCCCAGCCGTCCAATCAGCCGTGCCACACTCTGCATGAGGGGAAGGGGGAAATCCCGGACATTTCTACTTTATTAGAAATCGCCCCTGGATGGACATTTAAAGCTGAAAAAGCCGGACATTTCCGGGAAAACCCGGACGGATGGTAACCCTAAGATTTGGCTGCTTCTCTCCCCTCCCTCACCACTTTTAATTACTCTTCAGGAAAGGCAAAACAATCCAAAAATTTCTTTTCAGCATTTTTTTATCGTGCCCATGGAGCTTAATTCACACTTTCTCCAGTTCCTTTATGCTGGGAAAAAGGGCTGGAGTAGTGTCCAGGGGCTCTAAAAGCCTGTATCTGGCCACAGCAAGGTTCTCTTTGCACAGGCACTGCGGACATGCGCCCCAAGGCTGCCTTCCCAGCACCACTTCACGAGGCTGGAAACAGTCAAAGAAAGGTTACAGTTTTATTATTTTCTGTTTATTTCAAGCAAGGGAAATAGAAGAAATGAAAGTGTAACCATGAGTAAGAAGCAGAAAAGTCAGGAGGAGCAAAGAAGCAGATACTGAGCTCACCAAGAAGCAGTTAGAAGAGCTGTGTGCACCATGAGATCTGTCAGCAGCTGATTAGAAGTCCAAGCTAGTGACCATGCTGCATTCATATGTTATGAGGCAGGATGAGGCACCTGCTCCATATGAGGCCAGAGAAGGTCCCACAGGGCTGCCTTGCACATAGACATTCAGGGTGTGACCTGCATGCTGTTAGGTTGGGAGCTACAACAGCAAAGAATTTTAAGGCATCTAAGGTTACAGGGCAAATGGTGACACAACCCCTCAGTGGTCTGGTCTGGATTTGCACCCCTGAACCATGACACCCTGTGACACTGCGCTTTTACCTAGAATAATTTAAAATATTGAACATTTGCAGTCAAGGATACATTTGTTTTTGTAGGTTATTTTTGTCTTCTTTTAAAAAAATCATGGAAATTTAATTCAAACACATTAATGAAACACTAAGGTTGGGGAATCTAGAATGGAAAAGTCAGGAAATATAAAACATTCTGTTTCCAGCAGAGTGTTATTTCTGCCAATTTGTACATAGATCACATTTTCTAATCCTGTTTTCTTTATATCAAAGTACACAGCATGTGCAACATGATTCAATTAAGGCTGAACTAGGAAACTTGCCTTTTAGAATTCTTGATTGTGTACTTGATTGCTGTAGCTTAATTTTATCTTAAATTAGGGTTGAAGATTGGTACTGCACTACTGAAATCAACAGAATTTTTAACATAGACTTCAATGGGCACAGGGACTCAAGCCCTTACCAAATAATGTAGGTTGAAAATTTGTTTTAAATGTCTGAACTTCTGATTACTGCCTCTTTAAATGAGAAGCCACAGTCTTGTGACTTTCTTCCTTTGCACTTTCACCCCCAATGAAGCTGAAAAACGTACTGTAGGTGGTGCTTTCTATCCTGATTATTAGAAACTAGGCAAAGTTTGCCCTTCTCATTAGTGTGAATGTTGTTATGGATAAGAACATGCATACTGGGTCAAACCAAAGATCCGTCTAGCCCAGTATCCTGTCTTCTGACAGTGACCAATGCCAGGTGCCCCAGAGGGAATGAACAGAACAGGTAATCATCAAGTGATCCATCCCCTATCGCCCATTCCCAGCTTCTGGCAAAGAAAATATTAAATTACCTTCTTGTCTCCTGCCACCCAGTACTGACTCAGGCATGCGGCTTTAAATATTCTGAGATTTTGTTCTCTTGCTTTTTCTTAGTTTCCTGGTGTGCTTTAAATGATCACTTTTAAATCTTTATTTCTAGGCTGAAAATGAACACTAGCATGATGAATTGTACTGAAGGTTTAGATTTTTCTCTCTTAATACAATACCCTCCCAAACAGTAAAAATGATACCTAAACATGGACTGAAAAAGGCTTCTGTCCCCCACCACCTTAGTATTATGTAAATATTTCACAGGGCACCTTCTCAGTTGCCAGGTTGAAATGTGCAGCAGTATAAATACTCCACAGAAAAGGCTTTAATCACATTAAACTTGAAAAAAACACTTTTAAAGTATTTATTCATTCATTTTTGGCAAGGCGGAGCAGAATTTAAGTCTTTGACAGAAGAGTCTCATCCACCAATCACAGGGCAGAATATTAATAAGTGCAGTCATTGCCTGTTCATAAGAAATAATTCAGAATAGTTTCCTGTTCCTTTAAAAAAAATAGTTTTAACTTCTTAGGCCATTTTTAAGTATTATTGAACGGTACCCTGAGCCTTTCAAAAAGTCTGACAAACTCTCACAAATATGCTTTCTTTAAGATGGCTACATATTAATGTAATCTACAAATGTGTAGACACACTAAATAAAGAGGACATGAAACAACAGTGGAAACAACCATATATTTGTGTTTCTTTCTCAACAAAAATAAAGATGCTAGCCTATAACTATTATAGTTGGAAGAGGGTGCAGAGAAAAAATAGTTAACAAAGGATACTAATTGTTGGGGGTCACCAGGGGTGGCTATTGCACATAATTGTACAAGCTTTGTTTGTAAATGACTTAGCAGTCAGGTTTTTAAGAAATGTGAATTGTTAGGTGTGAGGCAGTTCTCTTTTTAAAAGCTGAGAAGACACATATAAAGTCTGTATTTTCTGTCCAAGTCTCTGTAACTGAACCCTTAGTTACAGAGCTACTACTTTTCACATTACCAATGCAAGCAAACAAAAATATTATAGCCAGTTATGAGATTCAGTGACTGTTACAGCAGGGGCTCAAAGTAGAAATGCATTATTATATGGGTAGTATTTTCATTGCATGGCTTCTCATTGTTTAGTTGAGCACACCCTTACCTCTAGGCCAGAAGGGCAGGACTTCAAGTCCCATACAAGGACCTTGCTGCATGCATAGTATTGTGTTAGGATTGCCACCATTGCAGTGCTAGGGAATGCTGTACTAGTCGAGATATATTTGACAGTCAACTTTTCCAGTGGGGGCAAAGGAGCGGAAAAAATGGTATGAAATCAAGTTAAAATTTCTCAATTTGATGAGAAGTTCTGTGAAAAATGTCCAATTAGACAAAAATTGTTCAATTGCTTTCCAAATTTTTCTCTGAAACCAACTGTCATTTTTCAGCCAATTAAACTAAACTAAACTATTGGGGAATCCTGACTGATATTGCCTGTCTTAATTGGAGCTACCAGAAAGAATTGAGGGGGTATCAGAGGACTTAAACAAAAAAGTCTTGTGCATGCGTGCTTGTTTGCATGCTCTCTCTCAGCCTGTAGCTGCATGGCCTCCTGAATCACAAGAGTCTAGCAGAGATCTCAAAGAAATGAGCTCTCAATATCTTTTACCTCTCCAGGGCTGCCCTGGATCTAGCATTTTGCATGACATTTGGCAACTGTGTCATACAGCCCTGCAGTTCTGCTGGATCCTCACACCGCCATCCAGCTTGGCTGCAGTTCTTCCTCCCAGTAGGGTGACCAGACATCACGATTTTATCGGGACTGTCCCGATATTTCCTTGTTCGTCCCGCGTCCCGACCGATGTGCGGTCGGGACACTGGACAAACAAGGAAATGCTCCAGAGCCCAGAAGTGCTCACGCCCTCCCCCCCCCCGACTCCGCCCCCTCCTCTCCCGGTTGGCTCCCTCCCCGAATCCCCACCTCTTCCCCAGGCTCGCCCTTCCTCCTCCCTCCACAAGCGCTGGAGGGAGGCCCGGGAGACGCAGGGGAAGCGCAAGGCCGGGGTGAGTGAGAGTCCGGCCTGGCCCCCAGCAGGCAGGACTCAGTCGGGCGGTAGGGAGAGGAGGGGGGTGGCCTGCGGGGCCAGGCGGCGGCTGTTCTCCCCCCCTGGGTAGCGGGACTCGGGAGCAGCCGCTGCTGCAGCTCCCACTGCCGCGGGGGGAGGAAGCGGCCAACCACGGGGCGCTCGGCGGCTGTGGCTCTGGCGCCCGGGCCTGCTGCGGGGACCCAGTGTTTTCTTTAGCACTCTGTACCATCCCAAATAGTGAAACTGTGCATGCTGTTCTATCCAACCCCAATATGCAAGGGGAGGCACCTTTCCCTTATTTTAATGAGGATTGTCTCCATCTGTTAATAATAATAATTTGAACTTAGATGGTATCTTCTAGCCAAGGATTTTGAAGCTTTTTGCAAACATTAGTGAATACTGCCTTACAAATACCCCTATGAGATGGTTGAACATTACTACCCCCATTTCATAGCTGGGAGAAACTGAAGCACAAGAGATGAAGGCCAGATTTGCCCAAATTGAGATGCTTTGGGCCTGATTTTAGAGGTACTGAGCACTCACATTTCTCATTCACTTCATTTGCACTTACAGATGCTCATCACCTCTGAAAAATCAGGCCCAAGATGACTCAAACTGGGCTCTCAAAAACTGAGATAAACAAAATTAGAGGCCATTTTTGAAAGTGTAGGCCCATATGACGTGCTCGTGTTCACACAGTGAGTCTGCAGCAGAGCCAGGAATAGTACCTAAATTTCCTGACTCACAGCTTCCCCCAAAGTCCTGTGCCTCCACGGGATCTTTCCCTGCCCCATCAATTGATTTGCTTTGCTTTGCTTTCCTCTATTGTAAGAGGGCATTTAGACAACAGAAAACAGGATGTTGTAGTTTCAAATCAATGGTCTTTCTTCCCTTTTAAAAAGTTATATTTGGTAAACCAGAAAGCGCTGCACCTGGCACTCACAACTCAGAAGAAAATAACTTCTGGTTCACTCGAGCATTGAAGTGTGAAGAATTGTTAATTTATAATCTCATTTGAGCTGATTTCCACATGTGCAACGGCTCAAGCGCACACAGCACAGGAAACAGAACAGATGTCTTAGCTCATTTCTCTCCAAGCCTGAGATCTTGAGTCTCCCCATTTAAAAAAAATACAGTATTTATTTACAATATGTTATCACCACATACTTATCCACTATGCAGCAGAGTATTCCATCCTTCTCTTCTTTAGGCTGACCACTATGATAAACAGTAAAAATAGCAATCCTCTTCAGCTTTTGTGTAACAGTACAATAGTTAATGTACAATATTAGATGTTTGTGCTGTGGTGGTAGGGGGGGTCTATATTAACCTCTTAAATAAATAAATATAGGGACATATACCTATCTCATAGAACTGGAAGGGACCTTGAAAGGTCATCAAGTCCAGCCCCCTGCCTTCACTATCAGGACCAAGTACTGTCCCTCTTCATTTCTGACTTTTTAAGCTCAGGAATGAGAGGAAGACAACAACAACGATGCCTGGACACAAATAATGCTGAGTGATGAAGTATCTGGGGGGAGAGTGAGAAATATCGAGGGCATGAAAGAAATGGAGTAGTTGTGGGTGAAGCTGGAGGGATGAGCAGTGCATGAGAGGTGCTGGAAGTGAGGCATGCTTCTAGAAGAGAAGCAGCAAAGTGACTGGGGAAGGACCTAGTAACAGCTGCCGACAGACAGCAGCTACATGGAACATTCAGTCACCTGGGGGAGTAGCAGCAGAATGGACTCAGGACAGCTGGCCCTGCACATACTGCAGGGAAGTCAGAGAGCTGCTGTGTAGTCCTCTGACATGCCCACTTGTCCCTGACATGCCATTTTAATGACACATTAGAATTAGAGAGCTAAAACTGAACAGACCAAACATCCACAAGTCAGCAACCCATAAAATCATTATATATATAGGAGTTTTACACCAGCTAGGGATAGAATTCACAACACCCCATGCAAATGAGCACCACTCTAATAGCACTGTCCCAGTACGCAGCACCACAGCACCAATTCATAATTCTTCCTTTCCAGGAGCAACTCAAATGTGAAGAGACAAGAAACCACAAGGATACCAGCACTTGTGTTGGTATCATGGTACCTGTACATGTAGGGTGTTATACGTTTGATTCAGAGTCCTATCTCTGGAGGTCCTGTGGGGAAAAATACTATGTGATTATGTAAATACAGACGGTATCATAATGCATAAGGCAGCTGGATTAAGGTTGCACAGACATTTCCTAACTTTTGAGTGTTTGACTTTGCAACCTTAACATTCTTTTTAAGTTTTTTTTTTAATATAAAAGATTCTTATATGTTGAGAACTCTTGAAATGTTACAATATTGTAATGCCAGAACGTGATCCTATTTTTATTTTAAATCACTTTTTTAAAATAAATTTTGTGCTTAGAATAAGTGTTGGTTTTAAACTCCTGAATATTTTCAATAGACTAGATATGGCTAATGCAGCAGCAGTACAAGCTTCCCCACAGTATGGTACAAATTGAACCTGGTGGACCCAATTGTCAGAGTGAAAAGGCAATTCATTCTCTCTGCTAGTTCAATCCTTGGTCTTTGTTGAAGCTGTCATTAGAAGTGCAAATTGAAGAGCTTTGCTCGAAGCTGGTTTGAAAAAATTGGAACTTTTAGTTATAAAACCCCTCAAGTCTAAAGTTAGCCCTGCTAACTTTTTTCTGTTTCCATTAGTAAAAAATTCTGGGGGTAAGATTTAATGTATTTTTACAGGCCCCCCTGACATTATTACTATTTTCTATTCTCCCTGTTCTTTTATTTTTGCCAAGCCCTTGTCAGTCTTCTATATCAGTTTCCTATATTATTCTCAGTGGAATTTTAATTCTTAGTTTTTCCTTTATGTTTCTAATGTCTCATTTCTTCAAGGCAGCTGTTACCACAGCCTCTATAATTTCTCCTATTTAGTTCCTTAAGGTCCACTTTCATAGCTTTTTGTTATTTCTGTAAGTTGACTCAGAACACTGGCAATGGTCTAAAAATATCTTCTCACATTAACATCTCAATGTAGCTTTGATATCAATCAGATCATTATCTAGTTTCCAGATTTATCAGATATAATTAGCCAAATTTATCAATTGTTCTCATCCATCCCTGACCCATCTGATTTCAACAGTTATATCTGGGGAAATATTAGGATCTCTGGCATATCCATAAACTTGCTTTAGTGAATAGATAATGCTCTTCAGGACCATAGAACTACCAGGATTATTTGTATTTCCTGAAATAGCCACATTAATGATTATGTAAGTTGCTTTTAAAATATTTCTTCATTGAATATCGCCTCTTTTTCTGTTTACACGTTGCCCACAAACAGATTGCAGTTTTTTCAAATGCATTCATTATTTGAAATTAGTTTCTGAATAACTTCTGCAACTAAATATTGCTCTCTATATATTTATTTTCTCAATTTAGAACTATAAAAAAGTACAAACGCATAAACTCTGAGTGCCCTTGCCAATTATTTAAAAATTACAGATCAAATTGAAATGTCAATCCGCTCACCCATTCTACTAAACAGGAGCTCTAAGTTCATATGAATATGCACCAATACATTAGCCAGTGCTTCACTCTCTCCTAATTCTCCTCAGGGGTCAGGTGAAATAAATTGGCCCTACCTCATGCCCTGAACATCAACAAATCCAGCCTGTTTCAGACCAGGGGCAAGAGAGCATTCCAGAGCTCCAGGACCCTTACTGAGAATGTCCTGTCGGCAACCTCATGTCTATTATATCCAAGCCAAAGATGTAACATCAGTGCCTCAGCTAATCACAAGCATGGCAGTGAATAGTAGGAAACATATGATCTTTCAAATAGGCTGGTTCCAGGCCATTTAGACCTCTTCAGGTCAAAAACAACCCCTCAAAAATCTATCCAGACTCTACTAGGTATCCTATAGAGCTGTCATGTGTTCCATACAGAATCGCTGCTTACCGAGCAGGTAATCCCATCTTTGAATAGATTTATGATGTTGCCCTTCATGAGCAATCCTGAAGAGCGTTTAAACACATAGATCATATGGTATAATTCTGTTTCTTAGCTGGACAGGCATCTGTCTTAGAATCAGTTATGAATTTGACATTCAGTGCCACCAGAACATTCAACAACATTCATTTGCAATTCAAGGAACTTTCCTGCCAACAAGTTCATCTACATAAATATTTGCAGAAAGTGAACACTCCCTATCTGAGCTGGTATGCCATGCCCTGCTGGACACTCTGAAGTGATTTCATTTTCACTTCAAACAAAGATTCATGGGAAAGATTTGTTGCTATGGGCCTATATTTAGGACAAAGAGTTTCTGCAGACCAACATTTCTTCAGAAGCTAATGATGTTGTGAGTTTCTTTTAAAGCGTAAAAAGGGAAATATACCTGTGAATTCAGTACTGAAAGTTAACTGGCACACAAAGTTTGAGGCTAAAGCTGGACGGAAATGTTTTAGAGCCCACAGCAACCCTGGGGAAAAAGCACTTTAAAAACTAAGTTTCCTTTAGTGTGTTCTCTAAAATTACTCCCATTACTTGTTAAATAATGTGAACATTTTAGAACTCAGAGGTGTTATACCAGAAATACACAAATGTTCTACAGTTAATATTAATAGTACAATCGTTACTGGGATATTGTTTTCAGTACACAACTTCTGCCAGGCAACAGAACCCACTCTATTGTTAATATTGTGTCAGTAAGAAATAGGGTAGCTTAAAAATTATTACATACTAAAATTCCTATCAGATCCCCACGGAGGAAATTTTAATTGCCAGTGTCAATGCAGTAGCAGTCTGTGAATAAATCAGATGCTGCCCAGATACTACTATGACAGCCATTTTAGAAATATATAGACAGACAGTAATCACTAGGGCTGTCAATCCAGAAACTCTCCTTAGCTGTACTACTTACTTAGATTCTAAATTCTTTGGGCAAAACTCTTTGCTCCATTGTTTTTCGTGGTGCTTAGGATAATGGAGTCCAGGTCCAGTGCGGCTCCTAGATCCAAAGACAATATAATAGAAATATTCAGTGAATAAATAATAAAATTTATTCTCAAATTTTTCAGTTTAATAATATTTGGGAACCTGTCAAATCTGGATAGTGTTCCTTTAAAATATAGACTTTCATAAACTGCTTCTTCCTCAACCCCACCCGTACCCACACTGGGCTGCCTTTTTATTTTAAATCAATGGGGTGGGGGAACAAACTGCTATATTTAAAAAAAGTCTTTACTATTAAATGTAAATTTGTTCTTTTCCTACTGTTCCCCTAGTATAAAGTTACACACTTTTATGTCCTCAAACATACCAAATAACAGTTTCAAATGCTGTACTTCAACAATAAATGCTGCACAGGAGGAAACATAAAAAATAATAACCAACTCTAATATAGTGATGTACTATTAAATAGCTATGGTTTTGTAGGTAACTTTGAGTTAAAACAATTGTGTAAACATACATAATGTCTGCAAAATTCACAAAATCTGCAATCTTAGATAACAGACAAATGTCACGGCTGTATTACAGTTCTGAGCTGTTGTTCTCCAGAGATGAATGTCTTATGGTAGGCTAATTATCTTGCATCATATCTAAGTCATAGCCAAGTTGATGAAGCATCTTCACTTATATCATTACCTATGGTTTTTACTTTGTCTATTGCTTTGGTACACTAACACTTGATATGAGTTTTCTTTTCCTAGAACCCCTCCTCTCCTAACACACTGTTATACCAATAGAATAAAAACCAGCAGGATCTTATTAAGAGGGATAAGGCAAAGATGCCACATTTATTGTAAATATAATGATAAAGCAAAAGATAAAAGTAAACAAGGTTGTTTTGACTACTTATTCCTATCACTACTTATTCCTTATACACACACACACACATATATATATATATATATATATATATTCATTCACACAATCATTCATTCAAGTTCTGTATAGGTGTTATAGTTACCTGCCTAGAAGTTGCTCATGCCAAGTTACTGGACAGGTATCTTGGTCATGAGGATGGAGCCGAGTCTGTGTCAGGTGCACCTGATGCTCCTGGAGGCTGGCAGCAGAACCAGAGACTCCAAATCCTTAGTCTTGAGAGTCCATTCTTATAGGAATTAATTCCTATGTTAGTCTATGGGACTGTTTCATTCTGCTGTTGCTGACTCAATCAGCAGAAGGCACATTCCTGGGCACATTCCTGGTGGCTCCAAACTGTTCAAAGTTTGTGTTTCTCATCCTTCCAGGTGATGGGGTGGATCCCAGTTTACCCTCCGGGGACTGTCTGGTCATCCACTTTACACATTCTTCGGCCAATGGATACTTCCTTTCTAGGCTGGCACCTCCCTAACCATTCATGTACATCAACCATTCATCAACATACATACATCAACCATTCATCAACATACATTCCATATCTTAACCATATTTTAATTTACTGTCTCCATCACTTTCAGGGTGTGTGCTAATTCATTTCAGACTCCCGGCCCTTTAATTACAGAGGGTGGGGGTCTAGAAGCCGTTGCTGTTACAATGAAGTGAAAGTCACTTAACAGCTTATAGTGTTTGTTTACATTGTATCAATTACTTCAAGAACAAAGTCAATTAACTTGTTTGTAAGTTTTACATAGTAATAAAGTATCTTTCACAGGATAGATACAATCAATGGTTTCTACAGACAGTAGCTTACAAGTTTTAACAGAAGACCCAAGAGATTTTTGTACTTGATGAAACTGTTGGATTTTAAAGTGTGGGGGACAAATTATTGGGGGGTCACTGTCACTTGGGGGAATCACTGTTAGTACCTTCTTTACTATCCCTACAACACCCATCTGGCTATTTCACAGCCATCACCCATTCCACCAAAGAAGCCTTGCTGTGTCTTTCCTTGCCACTCCCTAATGCTGCTACTAAATGACATGGTTAGGCCACTGAATGTAACTGAGGAGCAGGAAAGGAGCAGGATGAGAAAGCAAAAAATAGGAAATGAGATAGGCTTCAGACTAGTAATTTTCTATTCCTAAACACTGAGGCCTGGTCTACACTAGGCGTTTATGTCGAAGTTAGCGCCATTACATCGAATTAACCCTGCACCCGTCCACACTGCGATGCTATTTAGTTCGACATAGAGGTCTCTTTAATTCGACTTCTGTACTCCTCCCCGACGAGGGGAGTAGCGCTAAATTCGACATGGCCATGTCGAATTAGGCTAGGTGTGGATGGAAATCGACGCTAATAGCTCCGGGAGCTATCCCACAGTGCACCACTCTGTTGACGCTCTGGACAGCAGTACGAGCTCGGATGCTCTGACCAGCCACACAGGAAAAGCCCCGGGAAAATTTGAATTTGAATTCCTTTTCCTGTCTGGCCAGTTTGAATCTGATTTCCTGTCTGGACACCGTGGCGATCACAGCAGCACTGGCAACGATGCAGAGCTCTCCAGCAGTGATGGCCGTGCAGTCTGTGAATAGAAAGAGGGCCCCAGCATGGACTGATCGGGAAGTCTTGGATCTCATCGCTGTGTGGGGCGATGAGTCCGTGCTTTCTGAGCTGCGCTCCAAGAAACGGAATGCAAAGATCTATGAGAAGATCTCAAAAGACATGTCAGAGAGAGGATACAGCCGGGATGCAACGCAGTGCCGCGTGAAAATCAAGGAGCTGAGACAAGGCTACCAGAAGACCAAAGAGGCAAACGGACACTCCGGATCCCATCCCCAGACATCCCGTTTCTACGAGGCACTGCATTCCATCCTCGGTGCGGCCGCCACCACTACCCCACCACTGACCGTGGACTCTGAGGATGGGATATTGTCCACGGCCGGTTCCTCGGACATGTTAGCGGACGGGGAAGATGAGGAAGGAGATGAGGAGGGCGAGGCAGTCGGCAGCGCTCACAACGCTGATTTCCCCGACAGCCAGGATCTCTTCATCACCCTTACCGAGATCCCCTACGAAGCGTCCCCAGCCGTTACCCCGGACACAGAATCTGGGGAAGGATCAGCCAGTAAGTGTTGTAAACATCTAAACATTTATTTTTAACAGAACAGGAATATTAACAATTAAAAGAATGGGTTGTTCATGATTACTTTGCCCTAGGCACTTAACGGTTCAGTCATGGGCAGTGCAAGTTTTGAAAAAAAATCTAGCAATGTCCGGTTTTCCGTGATTGTCCTGCCCAAGCCGCTCTACTGTTTAGTCCCTGCTACTGCAGCTAGAGTAAAATGCGGTCTATATGTGCAGGGATAGAGCAGTAATCCTCCCGGGACATCTCGATGAAGCTCTCCTGGAGGTAATTGGAAAGCCGTTGCATGAGGTTCCTGGGGAGAGCGGCCTTATTGGGTCCTCCGAAGTACGAGACGTTGCCGCGCCACGAGACTATCAAGTACTCGGGAATCATTGCTCTGCACAGCAGGGCGGCATACGGCCCTGGTCTTTGGAGGCTTTCCCGGAGCATTCTCTCTCTCTTGCTCTCAGAGATCCTCATCAGGGTGATGTCGCCCATGGTGACCTGCTTTGAATTAGGTAGGGGAATGTTAGTGTTGGGATTGCTTGCTCGTTCCTTTACAGAACTGTAACCGCTGGTTTGCAGCCACGCGGTGGAGGCGGGAGAGGGGCTGCCGAAAGGGATCGTTCCTGGGGACAGCCGCCAGGGGGTGGGACAGGGGCAGAGTTCCCGCTTGCCGGATTGCTGGCAGCAGGGACTGACATTGCTTTAAATGTGAAATGAGGCCAGTGGTAATATAAAAGTTTTAAACTGCCACAAGTCTACGGCTTACCATGTCTGCCTGCAACAGAAATTCCGTTGTGCTGCCCCGCTCCTCAAATGTGCTGTGGAAGACCCCAGGCACTGAATGCGAAGGCCGAGAATTCGACCTTGTGCTGAGTGCGCATGTGATAGGTGCTGTGCATGGTCTTGTTCACAGAGAAAGACTATGTTCTTTGTTCACAACTACATTTATCTTTCTGAGGAATTCACTCCCTTTTTCCCATTCCCACAGCCACATCTGCGACTGTCTCACAACGTAGCCTGGCATCACACTCCCAGAGGCTAGCGAAGATTAGGCATAGGAAGAAGAGGACACGGGAGGACATGTTCTCTGAACTTATGGCCTGTTCCCAAGCCCAGGCAGCACAGCAGACCCAGTGGCGGGAGAAATTGACCCAAATGCAGCAAGCAAACGTGGATCGGGAGGAGAGGTGGCGGCAGGAAGACCAGCAGGCGACTCAAACGCTGCTTGGACTACTGAGGGAGCAAACAGACACGCTCCGGCGCCTTGTGGATGTTCTGCAGGAACGGAGGCAGGAGGACAGAGCCCCGCTGCAGTCCATCTCTAACCGCCCTCCCCCGCCACCAAGTCCCATACCCATCTCACCCAAATTGCAAAGAAGGAGAGGCGGCAGAGTCCCTGCTAACTCTCACTCCACCCCTGCAGAGAGCTCTAGTAGCAGAAGGCTCTCATTCCCCAAAACTTGAAAAGTTCTTTCCTTCCCGCCTGACACAAGCCCCCGTCCAAGTTTCACCTCCCACTTCCATGTGTAGTTGATAATAAAAAATACGTTTCTGTTAACTACTGTTTCAATCATGTTCTTTTGGAGGAGGAGGGGAAAGGGGGTTGGTAATTGGACAGGACAGTCACCTTTGGCAGGGTACATAGGCGGGGGCAGGCACAGCAGCAGGGCACATACACAGTGCAGTGATGCAGTGACTAGTTACCCTGGTTAGTCTGGGAGGTTGTTTTCATGTTATGTGGTGGGGGGGGTGTTGCTCTGTGACTTTGTGGCGGGGGAGGGCAGTTACAGATCTTAAGCGGTGGTCCTTATGCAGGATCACAGAGCCACGCAGCAGGGGATCTGTAACTGTCCTCCCCCTGCCACAAAGTCACATAGCCCCCCCATACACACAGTCCCGATCAGGAGGGGTGACAGGCTCCGTTGAAACAACCATCCCACCGCAGCAGAGCCTGTCAATCCTTGAGTTTAGAAGCTTCATTCGCGTCACTACACTACACCCGCTCCGCACCACAGTCTGCGTCCCAGTTTTAAAAAATTCCCGCGAAAACAGTATTAAAGAAAACGGTGTGCATTAACAAAGTAGAACTATTTTTATTTCGAAACGTGTGTTGGAAGGGAGTGAAGGGGGTATGTAACTGGAGAGGTTAGTCAACATTAACTGGGTAAAGAAACGGGGGCAGGTTCAGCTTCTCTGTACACAAACTTAAAAGTCACAGGTTACCCTGCTCACTCAGGAACCTAGCTTTCAAAGCCTCCCGGATGCACAGCGCTTCCCGCTGTTCTCTTCTAATCGCCCGGCTGTCTGGCTGTGCGTAATCAGCAGCCAGGCTATTTTCCTCAACCTCCCACCCCGCCATAAAGGTCTCCCCCTTGCTCTCACAGAGATTGTGGAGCACACAGCAAGCTGCTATAACAATGGGGATATTGGTTTCGCTGAGATCACAGCGAGTCAGTAAGCTTCTCCATCTCCCCTTGAGACGGCCAAAAGCACACTCCACCACCATTCTGCACTTGCTCAGCCGGTAGTTGAAGAGTTCTTTTTCAGTGTCCAGGGCGCCAGTATAGGGCTTCATGAGCCAGGGCATTAGCGGGTAGGCTGGGTCCCCGAGGATGACTATAGGCATCTCCACATCCCCAACAGTTATTTTGTGGTCCGGGAAGTAAATACCTTGTTGCAGCCATCTAAACAGACCAGAGTTCCTAAAATCACGAGCGTCATGAACCTTGCCCGGCCATCCCACGTAGATGTTGGTAAAACGTCCCCTGTGGTCCACCAGTGCTTGCAGCACCATGGAAAAATAGC
Source organism: Trachemys scripta elegans (assembly GCF_013100865.1). NCBI lineage: Eukaryota > Metazoa > Chordata > Testudines > Emydidae > Trachemys > Trachemys scripta. Next base: position 96,206,047 of record NC_048304.1, on the reverse strand, counting down.
CCTTTCGGTTAATGTACTGGGTGGCCTGGTGGTCCGGTGCCAGGATAGGGATGTGAGTTCCATCTATGGCCCCACCGCAGTTTGGGAATCCCATCGCTGCGAAGCCATCTATGATCGCCTCCACGTTTCCCAAGGTCACTACCTTTGGCAGCAGTACATCAACGATTGCCTTGGCTACTTGCATCACAACAACCCCCATGGTAGATTTGCCCACCCCAAACTGGTTCGCGACTGACCGGTAGCTGTCTGGCGTTGCAAGCTTCCAGAGGGCTATGGCCACTCGCTTCTGTACACTCAGTGCAGCTCGCAACCGGGTGTCATTGCGCTTCAGGGCAGGGGACAGCAACTCACAAAGTTCCAGGAAAGTTCCCTTCCGCATGCGAAAGTTTCGCAGCCACTGGGATTCATCCCAGACCTGCAGCACTATGCGGTCCCACCACTCAGTGCTTGTTTCCCGTGCCCAGAATCGCCGTTCCACGGCATCAACATGACCCATTGCCATCGTGATGTCCTCGGCGCTGGGTCCCCTGCTTTCTGAGAGGTCTGTGCTACTCTCAGACTTCAGGACATCACCGCGGTGCCGTAGCCTCCTCGCCTGACTTTTCTGCATCTGCCTCAGGGAAACCTGTATGATAAGCTGCGAGGCGTTGAGAGCGGCCACAACTGCAGCGATGGTCGCAGCGTGCTCCATGCTCGCAGTGCTGTGGCATCCGCGCTGTCAATGACTGGAAAAGTGCGCGAACTGATTTCCCGCCGGCGCTTTCAGGGAGGGAGGGCGGGAGTGATGGACGGATGACGACAGTTACCCAAAAGCACCCTCGACACATTTTCTTACCCAGAAGGCATTGCCGGCTACACCCAGAATTCCAATGGGCAGAGGGGACTGCGGGAACTGTGGGATAGCTGACCACAGTGCACCGCTTCGAATGTCGACGCTTTCACCGTTAGTGTGGACTCACAAAGTCGAATTACTGTCCTTAGTGTGGACACAGACGTTCGACTTTGCAATATCGATTCCAAAAATTCGATGCAAGTAAATTCGAACTACTCTCGTAGTGTAGACAAGGCCTGAGATGGTCTGGGCTGTGCTACTTTGCCTAGGCTGCCAATGGCCTCCAGGGGCCATTGCAGCAGCTGGGGATTATCAAGGCATATACCAGGACAACGCAACATTCCAGCCATACATGCTTTCTCTGGCCATACCAGAGGGCTTGTCCACACAGAGACATAGAGCACGGCAAGCCGGGGTGTAAATCTACAGTGTACTAGCCTGCTGTAACTAAGTCACTGAGTGGGCCATGCTACCACGCACAAAAAGTCTATAGTGCACTTTGACTTACTGCTGTTTGCAGTACATCAAAGTGCACTATGGACCTGAGAGCATGGTAGCAGGGTTCACATGGCCAGTTAGTGTGCAGTAGGCTAGTACACTGTAGATTTGCACCCTAGCTTTCTGTGAACAAAAGGTGTATCTACACTGGGGCTGGAAGGTTTAACTTCCAGCTTGAGTAGACATACTGATGCTAGCTCTGACCAAGCTAGTGTGCTAAAAATACAAAAGTGTAGGCACAGTGGCACGAGCACAGGATGAGCCAGCTGCCTGAGATCATACTTACAGTCTCAGACAGGATCGTACTTTGGACAACTAGCCCCTCCCCCGTTGCTTGTGCTGCCACAGTGACACTTCTGTTTTTAGCACACTAGCTCAATCAGAGCTAGTGAGATATATTGATTCAAGCTGTAAATTACACCTCTAGCTCCAGTATAGACATAGCCTAAGTCTCCATGCAGATGAAACCAGAAACTAGGGCACAGAGAAGGGAGTGTAGGAATCATTGGCTTTCCACCTGCTTTGCCCTGCTTGACTCATAAAGAAGAGAGAGCAGTATCTGGCCCATTATGTATGTAAACAACATCCGACCATGCAAAATATTTCATATCTTAGGACACCCCTTCCTTTCTGAAACCTGCAGAACTAATGTCTTTGTTTGACTCCTTTTTCTGGCTATGTCAGCATTGTTACACACCTATTCAAATAATGAAAAGGTTTAGGGCTGAACTGTGACTGGCTCTTGGGTGGGCACTCAAGAGAAGGAAGATTCTATGGAGCCTTCCTCATCCAAATCCCACTCTCTATGTTCTGCACTACGATCACTCACAATCATTCTCCCTGCACTTGGCCAAGTCTCCCATGGTGCACTAACTACTTAGAAGGGGGCAGGGAGGAGGCAGGGCCCAAGTAATGCTGCCTTGATGCAGAGAGAGGAGCAGCACTCAGACACTAGTCTTCTCAATTGTGCTCCAGGCGAGTGGGTGCCTCTCGTTGGCACAATCACGCCTAAAGTCTCCCTCTGGGACGAGTGGTTCCACGTGGCCCCCACATAGACCCGTATGGCCCCAAACATTTAAAGTTCAGCATTTGAACATACAGCAACATTTTAGTCAAACTTTCCTTTTTATTGTGAAGAACTGATGATAGTAAAACTAAAAAGCAGAAGTATAACTGTAGACAATGGTTGTGTTCTCAGGGGAAATAAAACACTTTGCCTGTGCAGGTGTTAAAATGAGGTTGTTCCAGTATGAGAAACTCAAACTGCATAGTGTTGTAATGATACTGTCTAAATACAGAACTCTTGTTCTGTCTGTACTGAAGCTAGAGATGTACCCCAATTCATATCAGATTTTATTTTAGATACTAAAAATAGATCCACCTTTTCCTAGTCTTGCTATTTGCCTGCTACTTACCACACTTTGAGTGAGCTATTCACCATGCAAAGTGGTAACCAATTTAGGCTTTTATGACAACTAATGCTAGTTTCCAAGTTTCTTCCAAAGTTAACACAGGGTTGCAGTACTGTGGCATAGAGCAATTTGACCCACAGCGATGAGATGCATTGTATGAAAAAGAACACACTTAACCAAGCATTCATTTAACGTATTTGGCACAGAAAGATGTGATGTAAATGAAAAAGGCCTATCGTCTCTAGGGCTGGTGATTGAGAAGTCACTGTACTTTTAACTTATACTTCTTTCTGTGCTAGAAGTTAGTGTTTTCCAGTTTAAAACATGCCACTTAGGGTTTGTATACATCAGGGGTCTCAAACTCAAATGACCACAAGGGCCGCATGAGGGCTAGTGCATTGGCCCGAGGGCCGCATCACTGACACCCACCCCTTGCTGCCCCCGGCCCTGCCCCCACTCCACCCCTTCCATGAGGCCCCGCCCCTGCCCCACCTCTTCCCTGCCCCCATTCCAACCCCTTCCCTGAAGTCCTCAGCCCAAGTCTGCCCCCAGGCGGTGCAGGAGGGGTGTGGGGTGTGATGGGGGCTCAGGGCAGGAAGTTGAGGTGCAGGAGGTGTGTAGGGTATGGCAGGGGCTCAGGGCAGGGAATTGGAGTGTGGGGTGCAGGAGGGGTGAGGGATGCAGCAGGGAGTTGGGGTGCGGGAGGGTGTGGGATGTGGCAGGGGCTCCAGACAGGACATTAGGGTGCAGGAGAGGTGTGGGGTGTGATGGGGGTTCAGGGCAGGGAATTGGGGTGTGGGGTGCAGGAGGGGTGTGGGGTGCAGCCAGGGGTCAAGGTGCAGGGTGCAGCAGGGGGCTCAGGGCAGGGAGTTGGGGTGCAGGAGAGGTGAGAGGTGCAGCAGGGGGTTGGGGTGCAGGGTGTGGCAGGGGGCTCAGGACAGGGAGTTGTGGTGCAGGAGGGTGTGGGATGTGGCAGGGGGCTCTGGACAGGAGGTTGGGGTGCGGGGTGCGGGCTCCGGCCTGGCGCCGCTTACCTAGCGCAACTCCAGGGTGGCAGCACCTCACTGAAGAGACAGGCTCAGGACTAGGGCAGAAGGGCAGGGGAAGGGCAGCCTGCCCTGGCCCTAGTGAAGAGGGACACTAGGACCTGCCGGAAGCTGGCAGCCTGCAGAGCGGAGCGGATTCAATGGGTGCTGCAGGCTCCTGAGTCACCAGGCTCCAGGCTCTGGGGCAGTGAGGAGGCAGCAAGTGGGTGCCGGGAGACACTCTGGGGGGGGCGTGTGGGGGTGGCAGGTGCCCCAAACATTGGGGAGCAGCTCACGGGGAGCTTAACAGGACAGAAAATAACTCGGGGGGGCTGGGGTGAGGGGAGTTTGGCGGCAACAGGAAGTAACGGGGGGGGCATGGCCGCGTGTTTGAGACCCCTGGTATACATGGTGAGTTAGTGTGTGGGAAGCCAGGGTGTGAATCTACAGCACACCAGCTTGCTGCATACTAACTTGCCATGTGGACACTGCTACAGCGCAGTAAAAGTCTAAGCCGCACTGCAGGAAATAGTGATGTCTCTCAGGAAACATGCTAATCGACTCAGACTGAGTCATGTGACCTATATACAATTCTTTTGGGTGTTGGCTGGAAGAGCTTTGTTGCGCTCCAGTCAACGTTTCCTAGAGAAGAAGCCAAACAAAAATTACTTGCCAAGCAAACAAAATCATGAAGCATTCCTTAAAACTAAAATCTTCATCATCATCTGTTTTGGCACAGGAGTGGGCAAGTTCACTAATAAGCAAAATATACCACAAAACAGATTGTGCATTAAATCAATTTTAAAACTCTCTCTGGTAGCACAGTTACACCTTTAGTGTGGGCAGGGCATAGTGTGGCTAACACATTTTTTGAAAATCATTTTCACGAGTAGGCAAAAACTGATTCTTGAATATTTCTGTAAACCATTTTAGCCACAATATGCTTTGTTCATGTTGGGGATAAAACGGCACTAACTGAAATCAATTTTAAAAGGGGGGTTTCTAGCATGGTGAAGAAGGAAAATGCCAGGTTCCAATTATGAATATAATTGAAACCTGAATCATATTCTAATCACCTATTCCTAACCAAGATTCTTAGTTAAAACTATATTGAAGCTGTAAAGTAACACTAGAATGTAAATAAGAGCATTAATGCAATGTGTAAATTAGTTTCTTCCTGAAACAGAGCAGTGCATGATTCCTTGGTATTCCCTGTGGCAGTACTGTCAACCCCAAGCATTCAGAAATCACAATACTGGCTTAAAAATCATGAGATTTTTCAAAGTAATAAATTGGGAGTTCTTTTTATTTATCTTCTAGTTTCTACACTTTTAGGGTATGGCTTGGTTCACATTTTACAGTGAAAACTGAGGCTTGGTCTACACTACCCCCCCCAATTCGAACTAAGGTACGCAACTTCAGCTACGTGAATAACGTAGCTGAAGTCGAAGTACCTTAGTTCGAACTTACCTTGGTCCACACGCGGCAGGCAGGCTCCCCCGTCGACTCCGCGGTACTCCTCTCGCCGAGCTGGAGTACCGCAGTCGACGGCAAGCACTTCTGGGTTCGACTTATCGCGTCCAGACTAGACGCGATAAGTCGAACCCAGAACTTCGATTTCCAGCCGTCGAACTAGCTGGTAAGTGTAGCCAAGGCCTGAGACTCTCACCTTATAATATTACTCCAGGAGCCAGGGCTTTAATCCATTAATGTTGATTTTCAATAAGTCTTGAAACACTGGGGAAGTTCCAGAAGACTGGAAGAACACTAATGTTATGCCAATTTTTTAAAAGGGTAAAAAGAATGACCAGGGTAATTATAGGCCTGTCAGCCTGAAATCGATTCCAGGCAAGATAATGGAGTGGCTGATACAGGACTTGATTAATAAAGAATTAAAGGAGGGTAATGTAATTAATACAAATCAAATGGGTTTATGGAAAATAGATCCTGTCTATCTTGATTTTTTTATGAGATTACAAGTTTGGTAAATAATAGTATAGATATAATATACTTAGACCTCTGTATAGTGTTTGACTTGGTAATGGATGACATTTTGATTCAAAATCTAGAATGACATAAAATTAACATGGCACACATTAAATGGATTAAGAGCTGGCTAACTGTTAGGTCTCAAAATGTGATTGTAAACAGGGAATCATCATCATCAAGTGGGCATGTTTCCAGTAGAGACCCATAGGCATTGTGCACTACTTAACATTTTTATCAAGGACCTTGAAGAAAAACATATAATCATCACTGATGAAGTTTACAAATTATGCAAAATTGGGAGAATGGTAAATAATGACGAGGACAGGTCACTGATTCAGAGTGATTTAGATCGCTTGGTAAACTGGGTGAAAGCAACCTCTATTTGTTGTAATATGGCTAAATATAAGTGTATAAATCTAGGAACAAAGAATGTAGGCCATACTTACAGGATGGGGGATTCTACCCTCAGAAGCAGTGATTCTAAAAGGGATTTGGGAGTCGTGGTGGAAAATCTGAACACGAGCTCCCAGTGCAACGCTGTTGCCAAAAGGGCTAATGGGATCCTGGGATGCATAAACAGGGGAATCTCAGGTAGAAGGAGAGAGGTTATTTTAGCTCTTTATTTGGCAACTGCTGCTGGAATACTGAGTCTAGTGCTGGTGCCCACAATTCAAGAAGGATGTTGATAAATTGGAGAGGGTTCAGCAAAGAGCCAAGAAAACAATTAAAGGATTAGAAAATATCCCTTATGGAGATAGACTCAAAAAGCTCAATTTAATTTAAAATAGAGAAGATTAAGAGGTGAATTGATTACAGTCTGTAAGTCGCTACATGGGGAATAAATATTTAATAATGGGCTCTTCAATCTAACAGAAAAAGGTATAACATCACCCAATGGATGGAAGTTGAAGCCAGACAAATCCTAATAAGGCATACATTTTTAACGTTGAGACTAATTAACCATTGGAACAATTTACCAAGTGCCATGGTGGAGTCTCCATCACTGACAATTTTTAAATCAAGACTGAATGTTTTTGTAAAAGATTTGCTCTAGGAATTATTTTGGGGAAGTTCTATGGCCTGTTCTACTCAAGAGATATGACTAGATAATCCCTTCTTGGCTTGGAATCTATGAATCATATAAATAGGCAAACCAATTATTGTGTCCAAGACTCAAGTCACACTCTCACAGACATACCAAAGCCACACTAGGATAGATCAGCCTGGGTCTAGCATTGGAGTAACCCTGTTTATGCATCATAAAGAAGCAAGAGGTTTTGTTTGTTTGTTGTTTACCTAGAAATATCAGGAATATCAAGTTGAATCTTCCTTGGTTTTGTTAGAGAAGGTTTTGGGAGGGTGAAGGGCATCCTCAGAGATATTCGTTAAGAGCTCTCTCACCTCCATAAAAGGGATGGGGAGGCTGGATCTTTAATACATATTATAAGCTCTTTGGGGCAGAGATGGTCTCTCTTTGTTCTGTGTTTGTACAGCACCTAGCACAATGGAGTCCCCGTGCATGACTAGAGCTCCGACCTGTGGTCATACAAATAATAAAAATAATTTAAAAGGCAATAGGCTAGTCTACAGAAGTAGTGGTGATTTAATTAAACGTGTGATGTTGCATCAATTCAATTAATCCAGTGCAACTTTCTGTATGACCACTACAGATATATCTACCCTCGGAGACTATATTCAGCATAGCCCTTATAGTGTAGATACAGCTTACAGCGACGGAAGGAATTTTTCTGTCAGTGTAGAAAAACCGCCTCAACATAGCTGCATCTGCACCAGGGCTTTTGTCAGCATAGCTATGTCGATCAAAGAGGTGTTTTTTTCACAGCCCTTACCTGTGTAGCTATGCCAATATAATTTTTCAGTATAGCTCAAGCCTCAAACAGGCTAACTCTGGTTTACAGAGGTTTATCCTGCCCCATCTGGTTTAAGAGTGCTAAATCAGAGTTTCCTCAGTTTAATTAAATCATTGTAACATCCCACCTCTAGTTAAATAGTCACAACTTCTCCCACGCGAGGTCACCTTTTCCTCCAAACAATCATTATGTACTGAAATGGTGTTTTAAACAGTTTGACTCAGGTCAGCACCTAAAACTTAAGTCCACCTAAGTGAAAATGGGACAGCGCACAGGGATAGCCCAAGTCTCTCCACCCCCCAACCCCATGCAGGGCTGGCATTGCTGCTTGCCCAAGCCCCCCCTTTGCACAAAGCTGGCAGTGCCGAGCATCTCCCCTCCCAGCTCCCTGGATGGGGCTGGCCTGAGCTGCTTGACCAAGCCCACATGAGGCTGGCTCAAGCCACTTGTCCCAGCCCCCCTCCACCTCTCCCTGAGAAGACTGGTATTGCTGCTCACCCCCTTGAACATTCCCCTGCACCCCACTAGGGGGCATGCCTCACTTTTTTTTGGCAAAACTGGGCGTTTGTCCTGTTTGGTTTTGCCAGCTGATCATCAGTTGGCAAGAGAAAATGGGACAAATGCCCAGTTCTGTCAAAAAAAAGTTGGGATGTCCGGGTAGGATGACCAGACAGCAAGTGTGAAAAAATCGGGATGGGGCTGCGGGGTAATAGGAGCCTATATAAGAAAAAGCCCCAAATATCAGGAATGTCCCTATAAAATCGGGACATCTGGTCACCCTATGTCCAGAATAGGGCTTAAAAATGGGACTGTCCTGGCCAAAATGGGACATATGGCCACCCTACCCCTGAGAGACGTAGTTAAACTGACCAAACCCTTGATGTAGACGCTGCTAGGTTAATGGAAGAATTCTTCCATTGACCTAGCTACCACCTGTCAAGGGGGTGGATTTACTACAGTAAAGGAATAACCCCTTTGTCGCTGTAGCAAGTGTCTCCGCTGCAGCGCCACAGCCGTGCCACTGTAGCGCTTGTAATGTAGACATACCCTAAAATTCCCTTTCCCAAAGGTAACTGTTTAATTTCCAGTCTCTTGCCTCTAGTCCTCCAGTCATTTAGGAGTCTTCCAGGGTAGACAACACTTTCCTTCCCATTATACCCCCTAGTAAGATCCTCCCCACTTCTCTGAGCTTTTAACAACCATGTTGCTGCAATCAGTCTTCACAGGGCAGCCCCAACTCTGAATTCCATTGTTTGTCTGTGGTGATGTTGACACTTAGCATTGTTTTGGAATGGAATGGAGTTGTGAAACACCAGTTTAGCAGTTAGCAGCTGCAGGCTACTCTGGAAACATCACCACCTTCTCCTGAAAGGGGGGAAATAGTTCCAGGCATATCTCTAGGCTGTTTAGAGTAGAGTCATGAAAGGAAGCTACAATGATGCCAAACCGAAGCAGCAGCACATAGATAATTTCTCAGGACACTGAACAGGATCATTCCTTCCGATAGCTCTCCTGCACTTTTCTGCTACCAGGAAGTAGCTAGAGAACAGGCGTCTGTGGTGTAAGTGTTATATTTTCCAGTCATGCCATCTGATTAAAACACCAGCTGCATGTAAGACACAAAGAGGAAGTAATAGAGAGACTTGAGACACATTCAATTTCAGGGGAATTTGTCCGCCCAATAGGTGTCGGTCATCAAGTTTGCATAGCATTCAGGAGTCAAAGCAAGCCGCCTGGCTGGTTGTGTGTGTCACATGATGAACTAGAAACATGAAACTCAAATATGCGCTCAGGCAAGTTTTCAGGTCTCATAATAAATGAGTATTCTCCTTCTCACAACGTAGAAACCAGGCAGAGATAACCCGTGGGATTCTATCTGCTCGGTATAACACTCCTTACGATCATAGGAAACAGCACATGTTCTCATTAAAGGGTCACTAGTTTACCTGATACTATCAACACGGAACATGGACAAGTTCAATAAAATCACTGAGCCAGCTGGTCAGAAGCTAAGGTACGATTTTTTTTTTCCTTTTACATTGTGTTCGTTATGACTTTCTGTGTTCCTTTAGTGCTGTGCCACGTCAGAGGACAGACTGGGTTTGGAAATGGGAAATGAACGCTGTTATAGACTCTGTTAATACAAGAACTATGCAATTCCAAAAGTACCAGTTGTGTCGAATGCACCTGCCATCACTGGGGCTAAAATGCTAGCAACTAAAAACGAGTACAACCGATAAAGTGTAGTGTATGAAGGGAAGTTTAGATATAATACAAGAGCATTTTCTTCTTCTGTAAAATTAAAATCTATTTCAGCATTCTGCAGGCACAAGAAGTTAAACAGAATATTGAGTATAAAAGAGGATCATTATCTGTATACATAGCTGCAAAAAGAGTCAATAAAATAAACACAAAACAATCATGTGAATAACACTCAGATACAATGCAACTGCTTGCACAGCAGACTCTGTCCATGCTACTTTTATTCTCTGTGAAAAAGCAAACTGCTTGATATATTTTTGTTTTAAAGGTTTTGTTTAAAAAAATCATTAATTCACCATAAGCCTTAGGCACATTAGTAACATTTGATCAGGAGTCTGTTTATGCACAGTAGATTTTGTATTAAGAGGACTCCCCGGTTTAACTTCTTTGGTATCTCCAAATCTTCAAATGGGACAGTGTCATGTAGATAAACAGGAAGCATAAAACATTCTGAAAATAGCACACTTTTAAATACAGGGTGTTGGGGAAGAAGTAGGACTAGACTATTACAAGGTAGTATTTTTAGGGTGACTGGATAGCTCAGGATTTGTACACTGGAAACGGCGTCTAGAGACAGGCGGGAAATAGTTTTCCCATCTTATGAACATTTTTGAAATTTCAAAACATTTTCCTAGTCTGGGGAAGAGAAAATAAGAGACTCTGGTTGCTAGGGCACTCACCTTTTACTCATGTGGGGGAGTCAGGTTTAAGTCCCTATGTCTCCAACATCCCAGGGGAGTGCACTAGCACCAAGTTAGAGTTAGCCTCTCTCTGACCCAATGAATTAAAATTAGCTGTGCCGTGTCGCCATAAGGATTTCACAGCAAATTAGCTATCTCAATGTAAAAACAATTTTTTGCAGCAAAGACATAGTCATAGAGGTTCCCACACACACCATTACATAAGATTAAAGTGGAATTTCCTTCAAGCACTAGGAGGAGGAGCCAGCTGCCATGCTAACCTGGGCATGATGGCAAGTTAATTATTTATGTATCTATTCAAAGCCCATTATGTCAGTAAGAGATGCCATTTCCTCCCTACTGTAGCTTCAGCCAGGCTGGCTCAGGTCCTGGTTCTCCCTCTTCAGCATGTCTAGTTCTAGTGATGTCCTAGCATAGATAGTGGAAGGAGACTCTGCTCCCTTCTGATACCTCACAGTATTAAGGCTGCTTCTTCTCCCCTCCTCCTCCTTATGGCCAGTATATGTCTGACCAAAACCCTAACTCAAGGAACTTTAGTATATATCTACCTTTAAGCATGTGAGTAGTCCCATTCTAAATGCACAAGTGTCTTGTTGGATATTGGTCCAGATATTTGACCATATGGTTTTAATAAAACCTCAGGCTTTGCTGATTTTTTAGCAATGGTTGCTATAATTGCATTGTCTGCTTAGAAAGAGAAACCTGCCCAGATTTAAGAGGGATGCACAAGCACAACAAAGGATGAACATAATGGAGCTGCATCATTGCCACCCAGGAGTAGTCAATTATTTTTTGTCAGGGTCAAAATTTCTTGGTCAAGGTCCAGACTTCAGAGAAATATTTTTCACACCACAGTAACAATAATGATAATAATAAGTAAATAAAAAGATTTTGCGATGCATACAAAAGCATTTGGTGGTCCAGATGTGGCCTGGAGTTCACCTATTGACAACCTCTGGCCTACGGTGACCAGATAGCAAATGAGAAAAATTGGGATGGGGTGTAGGTTAATAAGTGCCTATATAAGAAAAAGCCCCAAATATCAGGACTGTCCCTATAAAATCGGAACATCTGGTCATCCTACTCTGGCCTCACCCCTTGACATAATCACCCATTTACTTATTTTGTCACCAGGGCCGGCTCTGGACACCAGCAAAACAAGCTGGTGCTTGGGGCGGCACATTTTTAAGGGCGGCATGGCCGGTGCCAGAATGCCGCCCCTAAAAATGTGCCCCCGCCGCCCTAGCTCACCTCCGCTGCTGCTGCCATGGCACGCGAAACAGCTGATTCGCGCGCCACGGCGGCTCGGGGTCTCCCCCTCCCTCCCAGGCTCTCAAGTCTGGGAGGGAGGGGGAGATCCCAAGCGGCCGTTTCGCGCGCCGCTGCTCCCCCTCCCTCCCTCCCTCCTAGGTTTGAGAGCCTGGGGGGAGGAGGCAGGGCCTGGGATTTGGGGAAGGGGCGGAGTTGAGCCGGGGCCGGGGGTGGGGTAATTAAAGAACGGGGGGGCGGCCAAAATTGTTTTTGCTTTGGGCGGCAAAAATCCTAGAGCCGGCCCTGTTTGTCACCAGCTCATACTACATGGTACTGTCCCTGGTATGTTGGCAATGCAGTTGATTATATAGTTGGATCTCTCTTTGTTTCTCCTTTACAAAAAATATTTGCCCCAATGTTTGCACTGAATGTTACATTGGGGAGATATTTGCATTTGAAGTCTAACTTTCTTAATGGGCCAATGGTTGCAGAGACAAAAAAATCCTACTGAAACAAAGTACCACTTGTGTAATTATAGTCCATTTTCTAAGGCAGTTTTCTTAAGAGTTCATTCAATAGCTGCAAGAATCAAAGTGGCTTTAGTGCTGTATCACCATTTGTTTGTGCCTAAAGCTTCAAGCTTATCAATGCAAGTCTGAAAGGTTTGATTTTGTGAACTGGGTTTGATAACCTCATGTTGATAGATAGCCGTGTTAGTCTGTATCCGCAAAAAGAACAGGAGTACTTGTGGCACCTTAGAGACTAACAAATTTATTTGAGCATAAGCTTTTGTGGGCTACAGCCCACTTCTTCGGATGCCCACGAAAGCTTACGTTCAAATAAATTTGTTAGTCTCTAAGGTGCCACAAGTACTCCTGTTCTTCTCATGTTGATATTTATCAGCTTCTATCCAGTGGTGTATTTTTTATTATATCTGATGTATCTCTGTGTTAACATCATTACATCAGCATCTCTGGGTCTGTATTTTTAGCTTACTCATCTCCTTCACTTATCTGGATAAGATGGGAACGAAGGGAGAGTCACCACATGTCTCTTCACCTGGCATGTTGTGGACTTGGACATGGTGCTTGCAATTGTGAGAGTCATTCACTTTGTCATCTGTTTAATATCACTTGGGTCTGAATGCAGACACCTTGTAGAATTCTACCTTTATTATTTTTATAAAATGTATTGTGCATGCATGGGATTATATCATATACCATGCATGATGGGATTATACTTTGATAAACTGTCTGTATGTATTGTCATTGTCTGAGTTGCCAGGAAACCTTGGACTCCAGAGAGAGTGAGTTTTTGTCAGGAGAGGAATTAATTATGTGGCATAGACAAAGGATCCAATATTTTTTACAGCAGTGTTTCCCAAAGTGTGGAGCACCAAAGACCAGCTGGAGGGACTTGGAACAGTATCAGTGCAAGTGACCGCATGCTGCCCTGCTAATTTGGTGGGTAGTGCATCTGGACTCAGCTTTCAAAAGTTAAGGGATTGCTGCTGCATAATCAAATTGGTCCATAAGCAGATATACTGATAAAAATGGGGAACAGTCAGCAAAGCCCAAGTGCAGTTAGCAACTCAAAGAGGTAGCACCAAACTTTCAGATCCCCAGCAATAGCTTTTTGGTTCAAGTTCTTTAGAGAGACGGTGATCCTGAAACTTCTGCTCCTACAAACCGTTTCCATCTGCTGTATGACTGTGTGCTAACTCGGTCATATATATTCCAAGCACAAAACTTAAGAACGGCACCTTGACATTTAGGCCAGGTTTAAATGTAACAATTAGATCGACCTGGTTATGTCACACAGGGTTGTGAACAATTTTGCACCCTGTGCAATGTAGTTAGGTTGACCTAACCACCACTGTAGATGCAGAGCTAGCTACTCAGAGAGGCAGATTACCTACATCAACAGAAAAAAACCTTCCATCAGTATAGGAAGCGTCTAAACTACAGTGGCACTGCTGCAGTGCCATAACTGTGCCACTCTAGTGTAGATATACCCTCAGCCCCATGAGGTCTTCATCTTTACCCTCTTTTTTGCTCCTCCAAATGCCTTGCAAGGTAACTTAACATCACCACCTCCAACCACTGCTCCCAAGTATTATTTGAAACCACCATGAAAAGTATTTCACTTTGTTCTGGGGTTGGGTTTACAGTTGCTTTGCAATACAAAAGATAACCTTATTGGATTTAGCATTCTGACTTAAACACATTGGATGAAATTCTGACCTTATTGAAGTCAGTGGGAGGTCACCTAAGAGCTTGAGTGCTCACCTAAGTGCTGTTAATGGCCCATTAAGTTTAAAAGCATTTGTAGTCCTCACCAGTTTTTTACTGACCTTGAAGCCTTGGAAGTGGCTTAGATTCGAGTATTTCAATAAAGTATTAGTTTTATAATTTTCCCTCTTCTGCTTCACTAAGTTATTCCTCTTGAACATGCAGACTAGAAAATGAATTCATTTGGGAATGAAGTGACATTTTATTGTAAATCGGCACCTACTATGTTATCCTGTACAGGATTCTTTATTACAGGAAGCAGTTTTCTTTTTGAGAAAAAATCAGTTGGGAATATTAGGATATGTCTACACTACAGCTTATGTTGGCTGTAGTGCACTACAGCTTTATGTCGCTCAGGGGTATGACTACCCCCCCGACCAACATAAGTTACACCGACATAAGTGCCAGTGTGGACAGCACTATGTTAATGGGACAGCTTCTCGCACCTCTCACAGAGGCTGGAGTAGTTAAGTTAATGGGAGAGCTCTCTCCCTTCATCTTAGGGTGGCTACATTTGAGCTTACAGCAGCACAGTTTGAGAAAGTGATGGAAATTTCACTAGTTAAGTTCTTGTTAGTATTAATAATAGTCATTTAATCAAGTTTTGTAATCAAACTTTGACACACAACATTTCATATTTAGAAAATAATACCTGGAAAGGTTGCAAACAGGGATAGAACTGTTGATCTGCCAAGCTGCTTATTATGTACATGGTCCTATGTAGTCCACAGATTCAGAATGTGCTACAAAATATACACCACCAGAGATTTCAGCAGCAGGTTCTAAGCCTCTACTCATCTCATTTCTAGCCATTATGGTTGCAAAGACAACCTTCCAAATGTAATCAGTGCTTGTTGCCCGAGTCTGCAGATAGCATAAAACATCAGCTCTAAAAGAAGCATGGATTGCATCATCCATCTGAAATGTGTAATAACTCTGAAACCTAAGGCTTGCTTTGTCAGCATTAACTATTTCATTGCTGATCATTTTAGGGGAAACACCCAGCAATTGTGCTTATCTACTGTTGTCACATGCATCAGCTGATATTAAAGGAGTGATGCAGCTAGTTCAGGGGTTCTCAAACTGGGGGTCTGGACCCCTCAGGGGGTTGCAAGTTTATTACAAGCTGTCAGCCTTCACCCCAAACCCCGCTTTGCCTCCAGCATTTATAATGGTGTTAAATATATTAAAAAGTGTTTTTAATTTATGGGGGGGGGGTCACACTCTGAGGCTTGCTATGTGAAAGGGGTCACCAGTACAAAAGTTTGAGAACCACTGAGCTAGTTGCTACCCAGGGTTGCTGGGATGGGGAAACTAGTTCAACCTCTCTCCACCCCCACGCCACCCACAAAAAGGTCTCAAGTCTCTTCTGACCCTTGCCACCATGATGAAGGGAGAAAAAGAGATTAATTTCCCTACCACCCATCTCACGTCCTCCACTGCCAAAAGCCTCAAATGGCTCCTGAGTTCCCAAACCATCTCTATGCCTTCCTGGGTGCCAAAAGCCCCAGCACCCACTCCCATTCCTGCTTTCCCCTGGCTGTTTCCACCAGACATTGACATGTTGTCAATACAAAAAAAAGCTGTGGCCTGTTGAAAATTATAGTGCAGCCAGAGCCATCCCTAGGGTACAGTGAATGGAGGCGACCACCCTAGGCCCTGCGCTTTGGAGGGACCCACACTTCGTGAGGAGGGGGCGGGGAGGTGATGCAGGAGGCAGGTGGGGGGTGTGAGGAGGAGCCCCCACCACTAACCTCCCCCTTCCCCTCAGCACCTCCTGCCCAAAGCACCTCTGCTTTCCTCCCAGAACCTACTGCCGATCAGCTGTTTCATGGCATCTGGAGGCACTGGGGGGGAGAGGAGAGAAGTGAGGGCCCAGCGCACTTGGGGGAGGGGACAGAACTGGGCGGGAGTGGGGCAGGAAGAGGCGAGGTGGGGTGGGGCCTTGAGGGAAGGGGTGGAGTGGGGGCAGGGCCTGTGCAGAGCTGGGGGGCGGGAGCATGCCCTGCAGACAGAAACTTGGCACCCATGTCCTGGGCTCCGGACCTCCCTAGGGATGGCCTTGTGTGCAGCATAATATAAACTGACTCTAATATTATAATAAATCACATAGGGACAGCATAGAAATCTTTTTTTTTTTTTTTTAAATCCACCCAAAGCTCATGAATAATTCTTAGGCTGTCTCACTAGAGGTGTTGTCCACCGGATGTAGGCTCAGTTTGCCACAGAGTAGACAGAACTCTGATTATTTAACTTCTGTTTCCTGCAGTTCTTTGTAATTTTTCTAAACAGCAACTGAAACTTCCTCCTATTTGGCCTCCATGCATCTTATCTCACCCCACTTCAGCCTCTATAAAATAGTGTTGTAAAAATCACTTTTCTCTCCAAGGGCAAGAACTGGGTGACTTTCATATGTAACTCTTCTGCCAGGTGGAGTTGGCAGCACCAAGGGACAGGTTCACTATCTAGGGATTCCTCTTAAAAATACAAAACAGAACCGGTTCAAGCCCCCATCCAGTAGTCTGGGAAAATCTAACACCACTCCCAGGAGCCTCTAAGAGGCATACTTCCCACACCCAGGCACTGAGTCTGAGTATAACAAAAGAGAATTTTTAGGGAAAGGGAACCACCCCAACCACATTCAAAAGCATGTGACCATAGCCAAACCCAATCCTGCAGCCTATTGGGCAGTGTCTTTTGCCTCAGTATCCCATCATGCAGTGGGAAAGTCCAATGAATGAAGGTCCCTTTAAACACATCATTCCCCTCTCCCTCCACTTCATCCGACTCACAACTGGCTGTCCTTGGTTAGGGAATACTTGGAGTTTAGAGGTGCATTCACAGGGTTCACCTCCCACCCCGAGGTAAAGAGGCGGGAGGTTGAGCAATGCCTCCGCGCCCACTTCTGCAACTGCAACTCTGCCACTACTGACCACAATTTCTCTGCTGACACCACTTGCTGCTCCCATGACGTTACATTCTGAGATTCCACCTCTCAGCCCAGCTCTTAGTGATTTCAGCTCTCAGTAATTTCAGCATGTAGTGAGGAATCTGTCAGGTCAGGCTGTGCCTGCTATTGTAGTGAGAGTAGATGGTACTACCTGCGGCTCATCAACCCACTGCTTTCTGAGTAGCCCAGGAGGGCGTAAAGCTAAGGGAGCAACCCCTGACAGAAGAGCCTCACTGCCTTGTGGGTGAGTTCGGGAGAATGTAAGGCTATGAGGGTAAACTCAGACCAAAAATCTGGAGTGGAGCCCCAAAGGCAATCAGGTACTAACATTTTAGTATCTTTCTGGCAACGCCTGCAGCAGATTGGGTACCAGATATATTGGTTCTTCCTCTCCTCTGGATTTAATTGGTGATGCCAAGAGGGAGGTCCTGATGCATGGGCAACTCGGGGCCTCCATATCATCTGCCCAGGCTTGCACCCTGGGGAGGTACTCCAGCTTCGCTTCGAGTGTCGACACAACACGGGAGGCAGCAGTCACCAGTTCTAAGCTGTTACTCGACTGGCATAGAGTTGAGAGCCAGGGGCTGTCTCCGACAGTGGGAGAGATCATCGTACGGTATCTCACTGGACAACCACCGCCCACCATAAAATTGGGCAGCTCCTGACAATAGGGTGTTGTCCCGCCACAGTCTGCCTACTTCAATGGGTGCTTGGAGCTTAGAGATTATAACTTGACAAGTGGACTGTAACCAACACACCAGGCAAATCAAGTAAAAGAAAGAGAACATCCTTAAAGATAGGGTGCTGGAAATTGACACCATGACAACTGGATTATCTGAGGACCTTCAACAGATCAATGATGCACGCAAAACTACCATGATCAATGACGAGCTGAAACTGCTCAATATCGCATCCCTCCAACAAACACAGCTAGCATCAAGAGGATCGCTCAAAGGAAAAAATGACTACACATTTTTCTGGCAGTGGAAAAGCACAGAAGAAATGCGAGAGCACAGAGTGGAATTTGCTATCAAGAACTCACTTCTGGGGATGATTGAGCCGCCTACAAATGGATCCAAGAGA
This sequence comes from Trachemys scripta elegans, assembly GCF_013100865.1. Classification (NCBI taxonomy): domain Eukaryota; kingdom Metazoa; phylum Chordata; order Testudines; family Emydidae; genus Trachemys; species Trachemys scripta. The sequence continues at coordinate 96,187,882 of NC_048304.1, read as the reverse complement.
ATTTTTGCACTATGCTTGTTTACAACTGAGGACCCAGTCAATCTTGTGAGTGTGTATGCCCCAACACTCTCCTCATCTTCAAGGGTCAGTTCTATGACCAGTTGAACATAACCATCAGCAAGATTCCAAAACACGAATATGTTTTCCTGCTAGGGGACTTCAATGCAAGGGTGGGAACTGTTCATAAAGTATGGACCAACTGTCTTGATCAAAACAGAAACTAGTACGATAAATGGAAACAGAGACTGCTAGAATTTTGTTCCTATTATGACCTTTGTGTAACAAACTCACTCTTCCAGACAAAGCCACAACACACAGTATCTTGGAAACATCCCAGATCTGGCCACCTGCACCAGCTGGATCTTATCATCGCAAGGCATACCAATCTTAACATTGTCCTCATTACCCATAGTTATCGAAGTGCTGAATGCGACACAGACCACTCTGTGGTATGCAGCAAGGTCTGACTTAAACCAAAGAAAATACATAGATCTAAAGTAAAAGGATGTCCTCGTATTAACATCAGTGCCATAGCAGACCAAAAAAAGTCACAGCAGTACAAGAACATACTATAACAAGCCCTTGACACCAGTTATTGTGCCACAAGCACCCAGCTGAAGTGAGAGCAACTGAAGAACACAATCTAGGATGCAGTTCTATCAGTCTTTGGGAAGAAGGAAAACAAGACCAATGACTGGTTTGACGCATATTCCATTGTGTTGACGCCAGTCATAGAGGCCAAACGCATAGCCCAAACCAACTACAAGAGAGACCCAAATGAAAAAAAACTTACAAGCATTGAGAGTGACAAGAACCAAGGTACAACAAACTGCTCTATGTTGTGCCAATAACTATTGGCTGCACTTATGTGAAAGCATCCAGGTAGGAGCTGATGCAGGCAACATTAGAAACATGTACGATAGGATCAAGAAAGCCTTGGGTCCAACTTAAAGAAGACAGCCCCATTGAAATCAACAACAGGGGAAACAATCAATGACCGCACCAAGCAGATGAATCTCTGGGTAGAACACTACTCTGAGCTTTACTCTCGTGAAAAATATTATTAGGGCTGCAGCCATCAGTGCCATCAAAGGCCTTCTTGTTATGAACCAACTTGACGATAAACCAACTGTTGAGGAGCTTAGCCTTCCCATAGATGGCCTCCCTGATGGAAAGGCCCCCGGAAAAGACTGCATACCATCTGAGGTCACAAAATGCGGAAAACCTATTCGACTGCAACATCTTCACAAGTTGCTCTATCTGTGCTGGAAAGGAGGCGAAGTACCAGAAGAAATGAAAGAGGCCAACATCCTCATTCTCTATAAAAACAAGGGCAACAGGAGCAACTGCAACAACTATCATGGCATTTCCCTTCTTAGTATTATGGGAAAAGCCTTTGCCCAAGTTGTCCTGAACAGACTTCAGACCCTTGCAGACAGAATCTATCCTGAATTACAGTGTGGCTTCAGAGCTGAAATGTTTACTATCAACATGATCTTCTTGCTGAGACAATTACAAGAGAAATGCAGAGAACAAAAAAAGCCCCTCTACATAACCTTCATTGATCTCACAAAGGCTTTTGACTTTGTCAGTAGAAGTGGACTATTCACACTTCTAGAAAAGACTGGATGTCCCCCCAAGCTCTTAAGCGTGATTCAATCCTTACATGAAAACATGTACAACACAGTCCAATATGACAGCTGAGTCTCTGAAGCTTTCCATATTCGTAGTGGAGTTAAGCAAGGTTGTGTATTTGCCCAAACTCTGTTTCGGATCATCTTCTCTCTGCTGCTGAAACAAGCTTTTAGTTCCTCAACTGAGGGAATCTACTTTCACACAAGATCTGATGGAAAGCTGTCAGGGTTCCTTCCCCACTTGGAACTCTGAGGTACAGATGTGGGGACCCACATGAAAGCTTATAAGTACCAGCTTAGGTTAAAAACTTCCCCAAGGCACAAATCCTTTCCTTCTCCTTGGATGCTATTGCTGCCACCATCAAGTGATTTAAGCAAAGATTTAGGAAAAAGACCACTTGGAGTCCCTATTTCTCCAAAATATTCCCCCAAGCTCCTTCATCCTCTTTCCTGGGGAGGCTTGAGAATAATATACCAACCAATTGCCTTTAATAAAAGTACAGACCAGACCCTTTTTTTCTAGGACACTAAAAATCAATCAGATTCTTAAAAGAAGAACTTTATTATAAAGAAAACAGTAAATGCAGGACACTTGCAAAATCAGGATGGAAGGTAACTTTAAAGGGTAATAAAAGATTTAAAACACAGAGGACTCCCCTCTGGACTCAACTTTACAGTTACAAAAACAGGAATAAAACTACCTCTTAGCATAGGGAAAATTCACAAGCTAAAACAAAAGATAATCTAACACATTTCCTAGCTATTACTTACAATTTCTGTAATTTTAGATGTATCATTTCAGGATCTTTTTAGGAGCTAGTTTACCTGCTTGTTCTCTCTCTTTGTCCCAAGAGGGAACCAACAAAAAGAGCACAAATAAAACTCCCTCCTCCAGCCCCCGAAATTTGAAATTATCTTCTTTCAGTGCCAACTAGGTTAATTGAACTGATTAACCCCTTACAGGTAAGTGATTCTATACTTCTGGCCAGGAGGGATTTTATGTTACTGCATACATAAAGGTTGTTACCCTTCCCTTTATATTTATGACAAAAGCTGTTCAATCTTGCAAGACAGCTCTAAAACCAATACTCAGGAGGGCCTTATCCAACACCTCCTCTTTGCTGATAACACAGCAGTGACAGTCCACACAGAAGCTCATCTTTAAAGCCTTATGGACAGTTTTTCCAAAGCCTTCCAAGACTTCGGGCTTACTATAAGATTAAAAAAAGATGAACATAATGTGCCAAGGAGTTGAGGAAGCACCCTCCATCAAGATCAACAACTATGAACTTGAAGTGGTGAACGAGTTCACATTCCTGGGGTTCAGGACTATTGTCTGCAATAGGTCACAGTACTGGTATAGATAGATCTTATCTAGCATGATCTTACTGTGCAACATGTATGCAAAGGCAGTTAGTTGCGACACTTCCGTTGCTAAAGGATGAAAGACCAAAGAAAATGCTAATCTACTCCCAGTTCAAAGCAGTGTGACAGGAAAGTGTTGCTTTGAAGAATAAGATGGAGAATCCATCTGAGAGACTGAGAGGGAGCAGACCATAAAAGACAAAACAATACCTAAACTTCATCTAAGGGTATGTCTACACTACCCGCCAGATCGGCAGGCAGCAATCGATCCAGCAGGGATTGATTTATCGTGTCTAGTCTAGACGTGATAAATCAACCCCCGAGCGCTCTCCCATTGACTCCTGTACTCCAGCTCGGCGAGAGGCGCAGGCGGAATCGATGGGAGAGCATCAGCTGTCGACTTACTGCAGTGAAGAGACCGCGGTAAGTAGATCTAAGTATGTCGACTTCAGCTACATTATTCACGTAGCTGAAGATGCGTAACTTAGCTCGATCCCTCCCCCTAGTGTAGACCAGGGCTAAGTATTTGTTTCTTAGATATATAAGGCTCTTGCTGAATCAGGGCCAAGACCATCAGACAATTCAGGATAGATTTTTAGTTGCTGCTCAACAGATGTCCAGGGAATAGAAAAACAAGTCAGATCTGAGGTGCAGTGGAAAATCTATACAAGGGGACTTGCCATGTAACTGTCCACTGTATGCTAATCTCAAACCTATGTTACTAGTCCTTCATTCTTCTGTACACAACTGACACATAAAATATACAAAATACAGATTATTTCCATCAGTTAGTTTGCTCTTTACATCATCTTTAATGGAGAAAGATAGTGGTTTCAGCCCACGTGCCTGTAGGAATGTTATCTCATCTTTCAAAAATTCCTCTAGGATCTTGATTAATAGTGATGTCAGACTCAATGGGTTATAATTCCCTGGTGCCACACTATGCATTTTCTTTATTGGTTTCCCTCCAGTGATTTCATACTTCCCTTTGAAGAGCAATAAAAACTCTTTGGAACCCATTATCCCTTCTCTGACATCCCCTTCAGGATTGTAGTGGGTTTGTAATTTGTATAGGCCTAGAGCTCAGTGAGTTTGGATGTGTATAATATTTGTTTTAAGGTGACTGTTAATGCCATTGGCTTCAAAGCATCCGAATGAAAAACTATTCAGAAGAATACAATAGGCGTCATAAAAAAAAAAACTGCAGTTATGGATCAGCTGTTTACTGACTGACTGATGCATAGAAAAGGTCTGTCTGCCAAATCAATAAATCAAAACATAGAAAACCAGGATCAGGACAACAAGTATCTCAAATTGTTACATCCACAGATGAAATGATTACAACTGCATCAATTACTTGGTGTACATAATAAAAATGAAAATAATAACTAGCTCTTATTCATGGCACTGTAATATAGCATTGGCACAAGAAACCAATGTTTTCCTGTTTGAAAATGAAGTTTCAGTGTCACGTTAGCAGCAAGACACCATTAGCTGTTGATCATATTTGATGGTATTGGCATTACCTCTTAACTTGTCATCATGCTGAAACTAGAGCCCAAATTTTCAAAATATACAAAACAAAAACCTCCCCATCTATTATTACTGACTACTATATATCACCTTTCTCACCTATCAGCATGCTTTACAATGTAGCAGTGAACACTATAATCAAAAACAGCTCAGCTGCAAGTTATCAGGCTTGATGCAGGAATCAAGTGGTGAAATTCCTCTGGAATCTATCAACTTATGAAACGAACATTGAAATGAATCCCTTTCCTCCATGATTGCAAGAGGTCCACTGGTAGCAGAATCCATGCAGTTCTGAATCCAGGCTGTATGTCCAAATTTTATGAATGCCAGTTCATTTCAGGCTCCTTATATGGCAGGATGAGAACAGGCTGAGTGAAGGGTCCAAATCTAAAAGTAAAGGTTGTATACTGCTTGCCAAGCAAAAGGATCAGAAAGGTTGCTTGGTCATCCGTCTCTTTGGGCATCCAGAAGACCCACCAGAGGACCCCAAGACTGTAAACACAGATAAGAGAAAGCATACCTATCACCCCCATCGAGACCGGAGAGACAGAAACGTTCTATTGCATATGTGACGTTGTGCAGTCTATATGGTTTTATAAAAACATAATAAGAAGTGCATATAATGTAACTGGAATATGCTTCATGCAAAAGGTCTCTTGTAAGATGTCATTACAAACCTTATAATCTATTGAGTGTGATCATCCTATTTGTATAAATGTACCACTCTTGTATCTAAAATTAGGAATATGAAATACAACTCTGAGGGCCTATTGTAATTATGCAAAGTGTGAGCCATTAATAGTGGTTTGGAATCTTGATGACTCCCATTAACCAGGACCATTATCTGCAGATGGCTGTGTTTACCTGTGAGTCTTCCTGTATATGTGTGTGCTGGCAAGTGGGCAATGAAGTCTTGCAGTGACATGTGATCACGTCACCTGACCTGGAATCCATCCTTAACCTGGTGCTTTTCCAGTGGGGGGGGGGTGGAAACCCAGAGGGACAAAGGGTTCCCACCTTATGCAAAAGATATATAAAGCAAGAGAGCTCTGGGTAGAATTCTGGAGAATTACTTGCACAGCTCCCAGTAGGGCAGTGTCTCTATGAGCGACCACAATGCCAGGCTCTGCCTAACTGGCACAACTGAATCAGTACTGCACAAGGTTTCTGGGGGGCCTTACCTCATGTTCCAAATTATGGGATTTGCCTCCTCCACCCAAAACAAATATATTATTGGTTGTCTATTTGAAAAAATAAGTGGTCACTCAGAGAACCCAAATGAGGGCCAGACCTGTTGTGTGGTGTATGACATTTTAAAGTGACTGTGGGTGGTTATTGTATGCTTACGCTAGGGAACATTCTAGATCCAGAATTCAGAGGAGCCTTGTCAGCTAGAAGCAGTTACAGATGGAGATGTGATGGCAACTGAACCCAAGAATGAAATGAAATGAATGAAAATATGCTAATTAGTGGATCCACTCACTTTGCTAACTTGTTTAGTTGTAACTTTATTTTATTTGTGGTGTTAATTTGAATGAGTTAAAGTCATTGCTGTTAAATTACAGGCATGACTGAATTTAGGAGTCAGAGGACATAGGTCACTTGATAGTTTATAGATTTAAACCCAACTCACTACTGCTTCCATAGGTTCCCTTTTTGCCTTTAACAGGTTCCTAATGCTGCTGCCAGAGCAAACTCTCTCCAGTGTGGAGTCCTTGATAACTGGAAAATCTGGGTCTCTAGCACAAACTTAGTTGAGTGTTTCTCCTTTTGCCTAGTTTAAGGCTGGAACTCTTTCCTGAGGTGCAAAAGACAATTTAGCAAGAACTGCAGATGGCAGAAGTTCTAGGGTGCAGGCATCCCTTATTCCTGGAATTCCCCCAATACTCTCGATAGACAGAAAGCTGTATGCCTGTAAGACATCTATACAACTTCCTGGGTCAGCAATTCATTTCCAACTTCTAGAGCTTTGTTTAGTTTCATTGCCACCACTCCCCTCACTGTCTTTGCTGTTGGCATTGTGCTTAAAATTGTTTATATTATTAGCACCACACCCAATTCTGACTTCATCTCTGCTCAGAGTATGGATTCTCCTACAACACTACTAAAACTCTGCACACAGCTAGAGGATTTCTTAAAGAACAACTGCTCAGAAACTCACCCAAGCCCCACTCTCTCTAAGCATAATTGTTATAATGTCCTCACAAACATATAATATTGATAGATACAGGATCAATCTTTCATGTGTCTGGAGAGAGAATCTCCTTATTACATAGATCTCACTGAAAATAAAATAGACTTTTCTCTCTCTCTCTCAACCTGGTGTAATTGAAAATCTTAGTTGAAAGCATATAAACACACTTTGTAAAGTTGTTTGCTGATCTTTAAACATGCTCTTTGAGTAACTAACGTGTCACATGAAAGAATTATGATGAGCACAAGATAGGGTGGCCATATTTCTCCAAGGAAAAATAGGACACCATGTGGGGCTAGCCTGAGCCCCACCGCCCATACCCCTGCAGGGCTTGCCCAAGCTGCTTGCCTGAGCCCTTCCCCCCCCAACCCCATCCCCCCTTCGAGGCTGGGGCTGGCATCGCTGCTCACACCCCCCCATGCGAGGCTGGGGCTGGCATCGCTGCTCGCCTGAGCCCTGCCTCCACCCCTGCACGGAGCTGGCGTTACCGCTTTCCCACACACACACATACACACACACACACACCCCGCATGTTCCTCCACACCCCATTTTTGCCAAAAAAATCAGGACAGCCAGGATAGGGCTTAAAAAGGGACTGTTACGGCCAAAACAGGATGTATGGTCACCCTAGCATAAGATAAATCATTTCCTTTCTATTTCACATACACTCATCTCATGCTCAGCCATCTGTGGGGCAGCCCAGCTAGTCCTTAGGCACAGTCAGACATTTAGGGCATGTCTACACTTGGAGCAATCGATCCAGTGGGGGTCAACTTATTGCATCTAGTGAAGACGCGATAAATCGACTGCCAAGCGCTCTACCGTCAACTCCGGTACTCCACCGGAGCGAGAAGCGTAGGCAGAGTCGACGGGGGACTGTCAGCAGTTGACCTACCTCAGTGAAGATACCATGGTAAGTAGCTCTAAATACGTCAACTTCAGCTATGCTGTTTTTGTAGCTGAAGTTGCGTAACTTAGACCGACTTAGCTCGCCCCCATCCCCACTCCCCAGTGTAGACCAGGCCTTACAGAGCACAGACAAGTTCTTCTTTCTTGATCTACTGCATTTGCAATCATCAGCATTTCCAATCTGTGCCATATACATCCTGGTTTTCCTCTCACCAACCATTTCGAAAGAACAACCCTGCTCTACTGAGGATACAGAAAATGGGTTACTTATCACTTCTTTTAGAAACAAATATACAGGAAAAGTTGTAGGACATTAAAGACACTGGTTTTCAAAAATCCTTTTTGTGTGTACATAGTCCTTGCCCAAACATTCAAGGAAAATGCCCCCCTTCCTATGATCATTCTTACACCTATTTCCTATAAGTGTACTATTTTCAAGTACTGGGACAAGCGGGTCTAGGCCTGCCCAATGCTAGATGTCCATCCCCTCCACTGAGGGGAAGGAGTCATTGGACCCAGGCTGCAAGTCAGTTCTGAAGACAACAAATGAAAAAACAGGGACAGGAATGAAGGTTAAAAGTTGGTATCCAGAGGGGAACACCTTGCAGAGAACCCTCGACAGCACCCATTGCTCCTCAAAGTGTCTAAGGAATCAGTGGACAATGCCCAGAGGAACTCTGTCAGAGGTGTGATCAGACAAGGGACTGAAATTCGGCCCCCCACTGACAGAAGACCCCCCACCCATCCAGCTTCCTCGTCCTGGTGTGAAGGACGGGCTCTTGGCCAGCCCCAGGAGGAGGCTAACAAGGAGTTTTGCGACTTTGTGGGGCCACGGGTGGGGTGTGCATGAATTAGGGGATGCAGGGAGACGTGCAGCCATGTGGTGACGACGCAGGAAAGGAAACAGAACGCCAGGTCTGTGGTAGCTAGAGAGCTTTACAAACCTCTTGCAAAAAGCCTCCCAGGAAAACTTTTCCTGGGGTTTTTATTTCTCTCCTTACTTTGTTTACAACTCTTCTTAGTGGTTACATTCTTGCGCATAGAAAAGCCAGGCAGTATACATGCACATAAGATAACGAACCCATCTCTTGAGCGCGTGAACACCAGCTGCGAGGGTACAATCAAATCAGCCAAATAAGTTTCCCAAACACAAACGCTGGATTGAAGGTCACTCCTGCCTCGTAGCCATGGGAGCAGTTTGCCGCGCCCGTGGGCTGGCGATTCGGGAGCTATGCATCCCTACACAGCCAGAATCTTAGTAAAAGGTTCTGAAGGAGCTGGAAGAGGAGCTGTAACCCTAGATGTGCCCCAGAGACTCCCTCTCACCACAGAAAGAACTGGTGTCAGAGGAGTTCGTGAACCATGCCAGTACAAACATGTGCTTATGTCTCCATGGAGGAGCCACCCACTGATATCCTCAGCGGGCCATGGAACCAGAGTGGAATACAGTGGAGATACAAAGCCTCTGCCTTCAAGATGCCTACAATCTAAAGAGGCACAATAGTTCTCCCTGGAGAAGCTCAAGAATATCCATTTATCAGGAAGATTATAAGGAATACAGAATCAATCCTGCCACTATGCCAGGGCATGTGATCTGGGCTATCCTTTGGATGGATTAATTGGGTAGCTACCCCAAGCACATGAGGCACTGTGAAATAAGTACAAAAAGGGGAGTGGAGACAAAGGGATCAATCTGTGAAGAATCTTTGAGGAGTATTCACCCCCCCCCCCCAGCTTGTGGAATGTAAAACATCTTTTTGGCAGAAAGCAGAAATCCAAACGCTTTACAAAAGAAGCTCATAGATGAAGAACCACCATAGTCCCAGAGTCTGATCCAATGTGCACTGAAGTCAGTGGGCTTTTGATTGAATCCTAAATCAGCTACATAATTCTCTCAAACATTTCCAGATGTAAAAAGTTACATTGACAGGCACAGAAGCCCTGCCACTGTTTCTCTCTTTTTTTTGTTTTTTTGTTTGTTGGTAAGCCTGGTTCTAAATAACATAGCTCCAATCAGAGCTGAACAAAGGGATTCAGAGTTCATCAAGAATCATATAGCTTAAGTTTGCGAAGGGACTACCAGATCATTTAGTCTGACCTCCTGTATATCACAGGCCATCAACACCACCAAGCACCTGCGCACCAAACCCAGCACCTGAAATTAGACCAAAATATGACAGCCCAGGGGACACTAGACTGTTGTGTGCCATTGGTAAAGAATAGAAGGGACCAAGGTGCACTAGTGCCTGAGGTCTCCAGCAATGGCAGGGAAATTATCAAGTGTGATATACCCAAATAATCCTGGCAAGTGACCTGCTCCCACATGATCCAGAGGAAGGCAAGAAAAAGCCAAGGTCATTGCCAACCTGACTTGGAGGAGAATTCCTTCCCAACCCCTCATATGGTGATCAGTTAGACCCTAAGCATGTGAGCAAGAACCAGCCAACCAAGCACCTGAGAGAGAGAATGCTCAGTGACACCTCAGAGCACTCTGTCCAGTCTCCCATCTCCAGTCATAGACATCTCTGATATGTCAAAAGAAGGAGACAAAACACACAAATACATACACACATGCTCACATCACATCGGAATACACGGGGGAGACAGGAGAAAAAAAAAATCCCTTTCTGACCCTACCAGGTGACCAGCTGAAGCCCTCAAGCATGAGCTTTTAGGAACATAAAACATAAACCAGAAGTGAGACCGAGGGCTGCTGAGCTTTACCCCCTATCATCACAAGTTGCACTCATAAGTTTGTCCAGCTCTTTCCTAAAACTAATTACGTTGTTTGCCCCCACACCTCCTATTGGGAAGCTGTTTCAGAACCTCATTCCTCTGATGCTTAGAAATCTTCTAATTTCCAGCCTGAATTTGTTCCTGGCCAGTTTATTTGTTCGGGCACCAACATTGTCCTTTAGTTTAAATAACTCTTCACCCTCCCTGATGTATTTATAGAAAGAAACCATATCCCCTTTCAGCCTTCTTTTTGCTAGGCTAAACAAGCATAGCTATTCCAGTCTCATGTCATAAGATAGGCCGTCCATTCCCCTGATCATCCTATCTAGTAGTTCTTCTCAACACCTGTTCCAGTTTGAATTAATCTTTCTTGAAGACGAGTGACCAGAATTGTACACAGTATTCCAAATGAGGTTTTACCAATGCCTTGTACAATGGCATTAATACTTATGTCTCTACTGGAAATGCCTTGCCTGATGCAACTGTGATACATGGATGTCTTTTTCACAGCCTCCTCACCCTGGTGGTGGCTAATAGATGACCTGTGATCAACCCACAGACCCAGGTCACTCTCCTCCTCTGTCACTTCCAACTGATGAGACCCCAGCTTGTAGAAGAAATTCTTATTATTAGATCTAAGTGCATGATCTACCTAACCCTAACCTTAATACCTGATGCCCAACCGCAATTCTGATTAAGGGCTGGCAAGCCTGTTTGGCGAGAACACAAGCACATGTTGCACACTAACTAAGCCATTTAATTCTCTTCTGATTATTTTTATTCCCTATTACTTTTCATTTACAGACCCATCAGCCCAGATTCCTCAAAGATATTTAGGTGTCTAACTCCCACTAATTTCAATGAGAACGAGGCACCTAAATACCTTTGAGGATCTGGGCTGACAGATTCAGGCTGGGACTGGAAGCAGAAATGCCAAAACTCTACAAAAATGGCTATTTATGGTGTGTCAAGCCTGACCAGAAGCTGAATTTATCAAAGCCTCACAAAAGAGTCTGTTCTTGTGAGATGTGGAGCCTACTTTTGTAAATCCAAATGAACTGATTTATTCAGATAAGAATCCAAACTTTTGAAGTTCACCCATTACTAGTTTCTATATTGGGTTGCTGTTTTAACACCTATCATTTATATTATTATGTTTTAAATGTGATTAGATGGCAGGAGGATTATTCCACGGATTTTCTGTTCAAATGAAAACCTAAAAAGCCAGTATGAATTAGGTTCTAAAAAGAAGTAAGAATAAAAATTAAGGTTAAGATTTAGGAACATAGGAATTGCCATGCTGGATCAGACCTCAAGTCCATCTAAACCACTATCCTGTCTCAGACGCATGGTGGAACGTATGCCTATATTAGCCACCTAAAGCCATATTTAAAGTACCTAAACACATAGGTGTTCAGCACTTTGGAAATTTAGCTAACAGTTCCTATTGTCTTCAGTGGAAAGAAGTTTAGGGTCTCTGTTTAGTTATCAAGAGAGCCTTAATATACAAATAAAACTTGCTCTTTTATAGTGCTTTCCACCCAAAAATCCCAAAGTGTTTAAACAATATTATTCAATTAAGCCTCTGAACATTCCTGTTAAACAAGTACCATAAGTAGGAGTATTCTCGTTTCACAGATAAGGAAATGAAAGCACAGAAAAATTGGCTGTCACTCATTTGAGAGTCACTTCTAATCAGTGGCAGAGCTTGATAGAAAACTCAATAAACCTAAGTCCTGTGCTCTAACCACTACACAATGCACATGCTAATTACACACATAAACTCAGGGCCTGAGCTATTGATTTCAGGCCCATACATACATAATTATACACCTGCTAGGCAAATTACATTATTTTCCAATTTGGTTTTATTGATTCTCAAATAATTCCAATTTCCTTTGAAAATCATTTTAATTAGTTTAAAGAGACACCCAAAATTACTGAGGATAGTGAAGCTGGAAGTTACGTTTTGTTTTGGCAAGTCTCACCTATCACTCTGCCCCTTCAATACTTCTGTGCATTAAGACTTTCAGATTATTAAGATTCTAAAAACATACAGTAGCTTGAGGATTTTACTGGTCTATGTAGGCAAACCCTCCAACAACTTCCTAATGGACTTCTCCTCCTTTGGAAATATAACAAAGTGAAAATAAAATATAGAATGAGATAACTTCTAATGATTGTAGGCAGGCTTTCAAAAAGACCATTTTTTAAAATCACATTTATTCTTCCTGTTAGTCATGATTTGATGTGAAGATTTCATCTAGTATAGTTCAATTTTTCTCTTAGAGTATCCTGAGGAGAAAACAAAGAAAACTAAATAAAATGATCTCTCTGTAGAAGTTTGTATTAGGCTGTGCTCTCCGTATTAAAATTTTAACTCATTTTTCCTTATAAAATGAGTATGTTTACAAAGAGGTTACTTTGTGTCATTGGAGTCACCTGGGGTACCTAAATCAATTTTTTTTTTCTTTTTTTTTTGTTAAGAACTCAGCTTTATTTCATTTAAGTGATACTCAAATTACCTTACTCACAGGAGTATTCCTCCTGAAGCCAATGGCACTAACTGACATTCAGATAAATTGGCTTTAGCCCTAAATATCAGATCATGTAACCATAGTCTAGATCATAGGCTCTCAGCCTAACAGTCATGACTAGAGTAGGGTGAAGATTTTTGAACAAATCTTTTATTCTCAAAAAATGCAGTTTTGGTCAAGCTGAAACATTTGACATGAATTTCACAAATAGCTTTGGCAATTTTTTTTCTTGACTTTGGCACCATTCACAAAATAGCTGGAGGAAAAAGAGGGGATGGTGGTCCCGATTTATATCTTTTAGCTAGTATTTGGACATTCAACCAGCATGTGGGGGATTCAGGTCCAGATTCCCCCTCTGCCTGACAGAGCAGCAGAGAGAGAGAGAGAAAGAGTGAAAATGGCTCTGTAGCCTGGTGGTTATTGCACTCTTCTGGGTGGGGGTCACCCAGTTAAAGTCCCTGCTCCAAAGACTATTCAAGTATTTTATACAAAATGGAACAGCTTCAAAGGCAGGGGGCTGGACTCGATGACCTTTCAAGGTCCCTTCCAGTTCTATGAGATAGGTATATCTCCATATATTATTAATTATTATTATTATTAAAAGAAGAGAGACCTGGCTTAGAATACTCTCTAGCCCTGTGGTTAGGGTACTCTGTTTGGAGGTGGAAGACCCAATTGCTCCATATCAGACGGGGTGGGGGATTGAAACTGGGTGTCCCACATCCTGAATGAGTGCCCTAACCACTGGGCTAAATAAGGGGGACCCCCACCTACTCCTCCACCCATTTTATGATTCTAGCCCTTTCAAAATGCTCAGAAACAAAATGTTCTGAGGTTGAACAATTTTTTTTAACCTGAATTGGACTTTTTTGATTTGCCTACATTTGTCAGGAATTTTCTGATTCAATTTGGGTCACATAAAAATAATGGGGTGGGGAGGAGAGACTGCTTGCAAACAGAAAAAAAATCAATTATTTGCCCAGCTCTAGTCATGACTACACAAGGCAACTGTTAGATGAGATAGGAGGCAGGGTTACAAAAAAATTGTTTTTCTGTTGTAACATGGGGAGCGTGGTATGGAGGAGATTGAGAAGCACTGATCTAAATGATTCATATAGATTAGAAACCAGAGAGCATTCCCACCACACGTATAGAAAACTGTCAATCCATTTTCTGAAAATATTGTATAACAGATTCAAGTTTTTCACTTTAATCTAGGCAGTGATGCATCTTGATTGCTTTGCTGCTTCAGCCATTTGCTTGGACTTAGAATGCTGTTTAAACTTCACCAATCTTTGGGCTCTAGAACAGGGGTGGGAAAACTTTTTGGCCTGAGGGCCACATTGGGTTTCATAAATTGTATGGAGGGCTGGTTAGGGGAGGAGGTCGTGGCCCGGCCCCACCTCCTATCTGCCCCCCTGGGACTCCTGCCCCATCTAACCCCCCCTGTTCCCCGATGGCCCCTCTGGGACCCCTGCTCCATCCACACACACCCGCTCCCTGTCCCCTGACCACCCCCGGACCTCCACTGCCCCATCCAACCACATCTTCTCCCTGTCCCCTGACTGCCCTCAGAACCCCTATTCCTGACTGCCCCCTGCTGCACCATCCAACCCCCCCCTCCTTCCTGACTGCTCCCCCCAGGACCCCTGCCCCCATTCAACCCCCTGTTCTTCCCCTGACCACCCCGACCCCTATCCACACCTCTGCCTCCTGACCACCACCCCGAACTCCCCTGCCCTCTATCCAACCCCTCTCCCCCCCCCCGCTCCCTGCCCCCTTACTGCGCTGCCTGGAGCACCAGGTCAGGCCAGGCTCTGCAGCTGTGCCACCCAGAGCATTGCACAGGTGGCGGAGCGAGCAAGCTGAGGCTGCGGGGGAGGGGGAACAGCAGGGGAGCGGCCGGGGGTAGCCTCCTGGGCCAGGAGCTCGGGGACCGGGCAGGATGGTCCCGCGGGCCGGATGTGGCCTATGGGCCGTAGATTGACCACCTCTGCTCTAGAAAGATAATCTTTCTTTCCCCAAATGCAGAGCTTGCCAAAGGGTTCTGTTGAGAGGTGGAAAAATATTGCATATGTACAAGTGATTGTAGCAAGTGAAATACTTAATAGTGAACAAACTCTTTTTGATGTGTCAATTACACTGAAAGGAAAATAATTGTAATACTTTAAAAAAAATAGCCTTATCAGCCACACTATATGATTTTCATGATGTTTGTCCAATATCTTACAGGCAGCTTCAAAAGATGGTACATGATATCAAGAAAAATGAAACTGGAATAATGAGCAAATTCAAAAAGTAAGTTATAGATGTTGATATAATTGTACCTTGTTTAAAGCTCAGAATATCTAGCAAGTTGTATTACCACTTTGAGGGTAGGAGTGTGTGTGTCTGGATAGACATATACTAATAACAGCTTTATTCCAGAGCTGTTCCACATGCAGGATTGTCATTAATATCAATGGAAGCGGCTGCAGAATCAGGCCCAAAATTATTCTAGAGTGTAAGCTGCTGATGGATCAGTTTAAACAATATCTACATATAATGTATTCATTGAGGTTGATTCTCCCAGGCATGTTTGTGTGTCCCCTTTCTCTTTAGGCCTATGTTCAGGCTACCCCCTACTATTTAATTTTCATTTGAACTCCTACCTTCATGCAACTAATCAGCCATAATATTCAAAACTCAATCCTGAACATACCATACATAATAAGAAGTTTTAAAAGAAACCCATAACACTAAAACCCTAACCTAATATTCTTAGTCCAGCAGTAAATTGCAGAATTATTATAATTAAATAATCACAATATACATGTAGATAAAGCCTGGTGTTTCTTCATGCGTGATTATATGAATAAGACATCCTTTATTTCCAAAGTCAGACTCATCTTTTAGCACAATAACTATTAAGCTTGCACACTAATTTTTAATACAACATATCTTTCATATGTATGTGATAGTCTCATTGTAATCCATGGATCATTTACTATAGGTGTAAGAAAGATGCACACAAGATATATTAATGAACTTTAAAAAAATGTTATTTACCAGGTTTTCAGGAAGCATTTGCAATGATAGGACAACACCACACAGAATAACTCATTATAGTCAATCGATGCAGCTCTCATACCCAATGGAAACATAGAAGCACACAGAACACTGTGCTTAAGTAACAGCAACCACGATGGATAAATTCGAGATTGGAAAGTATTATTTTAGTATCTGCTAAGTAGGGAGTGTCTTCTCTTTGTGGGGGAAATAGACTCAGTTGTGTGATGGAGCTCTCCCTCACTGTGACCTGGTGATACACATGAGAATGAAGCAGGGAAATTCAAAGCTAACCATTACACTTTTTCCTTCATTCACCCTGTTGTAATTAAGTATTGCTGCAGTTTGCAGAAAATCTCATATTCCGATGTTACATAGGATCTATACCTATTCATTGCCTACACGTGGGCACAACAACACAAGTGAAGGGCTAAACATCAGTCTTACCTTTGACTGGCACTTCTTTTGTCAGTTTGGTAGAGCCTTCAGTAACTCAAACATACTTTGCCTTTGCAGGGGGTTTTAACATGGTGTATGTACAAACTGCAGAGCTCTGGGCCTTGATATAATGAGGAGGCTGCCCTCATGTAGTAGAATCAATACCCGAGCTTTTATAAAGAATAATATCACAGTAACAGCTTTAGAGCAGTTAGACTTAATAACATCACAGTGCATCAGCAGCAAATGTCTCAAAGATGAAAGCACATAACAAAAATGAGAGAAGTATCTCAGAGTTATAATTTACAGAGACAAATCATTTTACCATGGTTGCTTTCACCTGGAGATGTATAGCTTTGAGGATGTGCCCCTTCTTTAAGAAGAAGGGGGAAATAAAAGAATCTAAATGTACTTACATACAGAAAGGGTGGGACGTGCAGCCTGCATCAGTCAGATACAAAATGGCCATTCTTGGGCTGCAGCTGCTCAATGCTCCCAGATTTAAAGAACCAGTTACCAAAAGAGCAGGCTGGAGAAGGATTCTATTAAATGGTGAACCCAGCATAGAGCTCAGTAGTAACCAGGAAACTATGAAATAAGCAGCTTCCTCAGGGAGTAGGGAAGTATTGCCAGAAACAAGTATTCAAAATCACAAGTCTAGCTTCCAACAATCATGTGATTGGTTTAAAATAATATATTTTAAAATTGCTTTCTTATTTGCCTTTGAGGTGCACTGGGGTCGCATTTTCATGCTTTTCTCCGAAACCCTCAGGGCTAGAAACGTTTTGGGTTTTTTTAAAGCTGAGATTCTCATATTCGCGTGGAGCTAGGGCCTCAAGAAAAACACCAAATATCATTAGATAATAAAATTGCAGGAGTTGTAATAATAGTAGGAATAGAAGATTCCAAGGTTCAGAGACAGAACCTGGTGGAAAAGAGTTAATGTCTCATTATGTTTTTAGACTATATCCTTGCAGTTCCTTCCAACCCTATGATTCTTTTTGTGGACTGTGGCTGCTTTCTCTGCATAAAGGTGACACAAGACCATCTCAGCTACTTTATAGCTTCTAGAAATGTCAAGATTTCGTGGAAAGACAAGGTTTCAAAGATATGGATACATGATAGGACAAAAACTGAATTTGTTTTCTATAGCATATGTTTTCCGCGGACATCTGTCTTTACAATGAGAAATGCAAAATATGTTGGCTCAAATGCAGGTCAAGTCTAAGTGGGATCCAACTTCACTGATGTCAGTATAAGTGCACGTGCTTACGCCAGGTCTGAATTCATCCTATATATTATTCATAGAACATTTATATTGCAAGCCTTAAAGACTGATTAAGCGCTCCTGGAATACATTCTGTTTATTATTAATTTGTATTAAAACAGTGTCTACTGACCCCAGTCACAATTGGGGTCCCATTGGGATAGGTGCTTTATAGATAAGTAAACAATTGAACAGTTCCAGCCTCAGAGAGCTCACATTCTAGGCTACTTAAAATTATTTGTTGAGAGGAAATCAGAATATATTTGATTGTTCCTTGTGTGTGTGTTTGTACGTCCTTTTGACTGTTGTATGAATATAAATAACTACAGAGAAGAGTTGTATGAATATAAATAACTACAGAGAAGAGAATCGGGGACCAGACTCTTTGTTTCTTAAAAGCTCATCTGCTCTTCTTGTTTATTCCCCAACCTAGGTCACAACCTTCCTATCTGTGAAACCAAAAATTTGGCCCCGTATCTTGCTAACATGCCCATGTTTACCTTTAATCATGTGCATAACTGGTTATAGGCTTGGAGCCTTAGGTCCTGTGGAGATCATGATTTCAGAGAGGATTATAAACTCAATTATAGAACAAGTAATGGCTACAGTAGGATTTTTAGGCAACAGAAAGCCTGTTTCCATGTCCATGTCCCTCATATTGCAAAACAGGGAAATAAAAAACAGAAGTTATGGGCTTTATGCCACAGGGTTCTGAGTGCCATCAACTTCCAATTGTATTCAATTGGCCCTGATTCAGCAAGGGACTAGTTGTGTACTATTGGGTAAATCCTGGCCCCATGGGATTCAATAGCAAAACTCCCATTGACTTCAACAGAGTCAAGATTTCACCCTTAAAGATTTGCACATGCTTAAGTAGCTTGCTGAGGCAGGGAGCTCAGGACACTCAGCACATTGCAGATCAAGCCTTAGATGAAATATCTGATGAACTGTCTCTATATAAAAAAAGATTTTCCAAAATTTCCTGGGGACATCGGTGACACTTCATTGACAAAGCCAGCAGCAGAAAGTGAAATAAAGAGGCTGCCAATAACCAGAATCTGTCCATTCCTTGAGATGACGTTTGTGCCCACATAGTCAGCTACTGAGATGACACAACACCTGAGATCCTGCATGCCTTACACAAGCAAAACACTCACAAACTTCAGATCTCTCCTGCTCCATAAATCTGTAGCACTTACTGTGCCCCCTGTTTTCATACAATCCTGCAGATGGCAGCTGGAACTGTGGTATTTTACACACTATGCACTGAGTATATAATATTGCAAACTAGTCAGGAAAACAAATTGAAGTACTTGGAGAAAGAGGTAACAAAACAGAAACAGTATAATCATACATGTATTTTAGCTGAACCAATAGGAAACTTGTGTTTCCCTTTATGTACCAATGTAATGTGTTTCAGATTTCTTATTATTGAGGCTCAAGACCTTTTGTTAATAAATGGGACAATCCATTAAAGTCAAAAGTATTATATCATGTAGCCATAAACTTTACAGTACCACTGTTTTGTGCAAAGAAAATATGTAAAACCATACTAAGAACATTAATAACACTCATGGGCAGCTTCATAAATATTTTAAAGAGTTTCTTTATCACCAGACACTTCCAAAGCAGCAACGAAACATTCCACTCTATCATGAGATTCCGTTTGGGTTCAGTTTGTATTCAATCAGTTTAACAGCACTAGTTCAGAGTTTTGACAAAGTTTTGACAGGTTCAATGAATTTATTTGTTAATAATAGTTGTAATTATGTAGTGCACCCAGGGCACTGCACAACAATAAATACAGTAAAAACATAACATCAACTAAAGAAAGCAATATTATAAAAAAAATCACCCTGTAAACAAAAATGGACCAGAAGAAAAGGACACATCAATAGTAAGGGCCAACAACAGTAAAATTAAAGAACATTTTTGAAAACAAAATTTTTTCAGCTATTTCTTAAAAGCTGGGAGAGATGGGCTGAAATGCTGGGTAGAGTGGAGCAAGTGCCAGTCTCTAGCACAAGTGGTGGAATTCTAAAAACAAGTATTCTAGGAACACAATGTTAGGACAAGGCTCAGGGTTCAGTCCTGCAGTTCATTAAACACCATGTCTGCAAAGCACTTACACCTACACCCTGTCCGCAAAGCACTCTTCAACGTCAAGTAACTGAGTAGTACCTCTGACTTCAGTGGGAGTATTCCTATGCTTAAAGTTCAGGACATGCCAAAGGGCATTGCTGCATCAGCCTCAGAGTGCTCAGCACATTGCAGAGAGGAAGATTCAGACCATGGTACTTTTTAAAATTGAAGTCATTCATTCACTTAACTGCCTGCTAGCTGCTATCTAGTGTATGGTGTGCAAAGCTACTAAAGCAATGCTGGTCTCATATTAAATGAAATGCCTCAAATACCAGCTGATTACTTATTGAAACTAATGATGCAGAAAGATGTGATATGTTATTTTTTAAACAGCTGTATACATTCTCAAAAACCTGTTTGGATTTATTTTTCTTTTGGATGAGTCTTATAGAATTGAAAATTCTATCTTGGCTGTGGAATTCTGTAGGATGTTTCACAAACCTCCACAAAAGAAAAAGTCATTCTCTAATAAACTTATGGGTGAAAACCTGGCCCCACTGAAGTCAATGGGAGCTTTGCCACTGACTTCAGGGAGGTCAGGATTTCAGCCTGTATATTTCAGAGTTGAGTAATTTCTGTAAATCCCTATTCAGGTCTATGGGACTTTTCCAGAAGGATTAACTCACAAGTCTATCAAATGTAACTTAAATATGGAACAGAGTATATTTAGGGCACTTTCAAAGTGGGTAAAATTGTTTACCACTATGATTTCTTTTGGAATCACTTCTGATGTAATTGCCTATTTTGTAGATAAAAGATATGCTAAAGAACAACTATAATCTCTCCCTTGAACAACATGCACTTAGATAGGACTTGATCCTCTTCTACTGAAGTCATTTGGAGTTTTGCTGTTAACTTCAACAGGAGCAGTGTGATGCCCATTGCCATTGCTTACAAAAAGAAGTCCTAAAGTGTAAAAGTAAAGTATTATAAATGTATGGTAACTAGACAGTAAGCTCCTGGGAACAGGGACCATGTCATTCATGTTTGCATATTGCAAAAATAGTGGGTGAAATCATGGCCCCAGTCCAGTCAATGTCAGAATTCCCACTGACATCAATGGGACCAGGATTCCACAGTGTTGACACTCACTAAATAATATTAATACAGTTCAGTAACTTTTCTGTGGGTTTGTGTTTGAATTTTAGAATAACTAACATATTTGAAGAGACTAACAAATACAGATGTGGCCATAAATTGTTTCATTTCTGTGACAGAAACATAATTTCTTTTCTATTGCTATTTAGGTTCCAAAATGAACAAGTGGCCTTAATTTGCAAAACTGGGAAAAATACTTGGGATCGGTATGCTATTTCAGAACCACACAAGGCATGATAGATGGCTCAGATACAGAGCTCTTCTGTGCTTCACATGCTTTTGTTGTAACATATTTACATATTCTGCCAGGGCCACAGCCAGGATTTATAGTGTCAGTCAAAATACTGAAGCGAGCCCTTCCAATTTATTGTCTGAACACCTACAATATGGGCCAGGCCACACATCCCTCTCCCTCAGAAGGGTCCTTATTGGCTTCCTCTCCACCCTTTTCCTTTTTTTTTTGATGTCCTTGTGCACCTCAGCACAAATCCAGCACAGAGCAGCCTGCTGAATTTGGGGCCACCTTCTCCATCAAACCTAGACCTGGCCATTTTCCCTGGCAGTGGCCCTGGTTTCTTCATTTTAACATGCCTGTGCTAACCTGGATGAGATATGGATGAGATATGCTGTTAAGAATGCTTAATAACATACTGCCTGCAGGATAAGTTATACTCATGTTGTCAGGTACTAGTAACCATTCAGCAAGGAAGAACTACCTATACTTTTTTTCTGACACCACTAATCAAGAGAGCTGGGCAAACTCTGTGAAAAATATTCCATGGATATTTTCTTGAGCTTGGTAATGAATTTATTTTGGCCATGCCTGCACAATGCATACATGTATGTTCACTTTTTACAACTATATGAGCAGTATAGTTTCACTAGCACGAACTCTGGAAAAAATCATTCACAGAAACCAAATCTTAAAATTTGCACATCTGGGTATTCAGTTAGATGCACTTACCCAATCAGGGAACAGAAACAACATTTAGCTGTGGGTCTTAGCTGAACAGTCACAAGTAAGCATTATGCCCAAGTCTTGAATATTGAATATTGAATTATTGCAGCAAACTGTTAAGAAAAACAAAACTGGAAAAAAAATGAGAGAAAAAATTGAAGGAAATCACAATGGCTCAGAAACCTTCAAGAGCACAAGAAAAAGTTACAGTCACTGTGGACATTATTCCTGGTGAATTATACACTCAGCTCCGCAAACAAACAACATCACAAGAAGCACTTCTTTTGGGACCTGATTGAAAGCCCATTGGAGTCAATGGGAGTCTCTCTATTGACTTGGGCATTGGCTCAAACCCAGGGTGTGGTCTCATCAGTGCTAAGGAAAATTGTTGGATTATATATTAAGAATTATTATAAAAGGGCATTTTAATGCAAATGGTATTGATGTTTTCTATTAATACAAAAAGCAAAACATTAGTAGCTTCAGATACTTCCGCTCAAGCATGTAATAGCCCAGATGCAGCATTGGATCTGACTTGAATAACTTCACAGAAATGTGCTCTCTTCTTATGAGGTAATGTCAGATCATTAATGGAATAATAAATAGATCACTACACTAAGCTCCTGGGGGTGCTCGCCCAGGGCTTACAATTAAACAAACAGGAACCTGCATGATTTTAAATTCTAGGTAAGCATAGCACAATTGCAAATGAAGAAAAGCCTATAAAGAATGTTTCAATCTTTCTATAAATAATCTTTTGGTTCACTCAATACTACAGAACCAAAGCTATTCAAATTGAATTCCCTTATGAAAAATAATTGGTGTGAGACTTTCTGTTAGTACTTCCATTATTGTACCAAACATGCAGTACCTCATACATGTGACAAATGCAAAGGTTGAAAGCCCAGATCTGATCTGATACCAATGTAAATCAGTAACTCCATTGACTGCAGGAGCTATATATGTATCATTGTAAGTGAGATCAGAATCTGGCTGAGAGACAGCCTGGGAAAACTTTTAAGCCTGAATTGGAATTTAAAGAGCATGCAAATCTAAAGTTGTAAATTAGAACCAGAGAGCACTGTACTCTTTTATCACCTTACATATAAACCTCTTACTAGGATTTTTATGAACCTCAATCAGCTTTACTTCTTTAAACAGATGTGCACATATCTATAATGTATAATGCTGCCTGTAGCTTCTGCTCCTCTATATGTTTGTTTCTTTAAAAAAAAAAGTTCTTAACAAAAAAAACTCAGATTGCATTCTATATTCTTGGCTGTTTCCAAAAAGTACTCTCTTTTCAGAGCATTTGCCTGCAGCAATTGGCTGAATATCTGTGACAATGACCTGTGTCTTCAGTTGCAGATATCTTTTGTCATCAGCTTTTTTTATGTGTCTGGCTAATGCTTGCCTTCCTGCAACTATTACTTATTGGATCATAAATGTAATAATTATTGTTTACAGGCTAAAAAATAAACCCCCACCAAGTGTACCACAAAGGGATTATGCTTCAGGTAAGGATGGCTTAATGGAACTTTAAACTGTATATTTTTTCTAAGACTGTTACAACTGCATATTTGCTCACATTCATCTTCTAGGTGAGGTGAATCTTAAACCATTACCAATAACTTATAATGCAATGCTCTCTGGTAAAACTATGGACAGCAAACTGTGGAGAGCTACCCCAATGGGAAGAACAAATAGCAAGAAGTAGTTGATGGCCAGTTCAGTGGTTTGAGCATTGGCCTACTAAACCTAGGGTTGTGAGTTCAATCCTTGAGTGGGCCACTTAGAGATCTGAGGTGAAAATCAGTACTTGGTCCTGCCTAGAGAAGGCAGGGGGCTGGACTTGATGACCTTTTGAGGTCCCTTCCAGCTCTATGAGATTGGTATTTCTCCATATTTTCAAGTGCCCCTGCTAGCTGACTCTCAGAAGCAGCTTCACCTACTCTATGGGATCCATCTCTAGGCCATTTTCAAAGGGGAGAAGGCTCCATATCCAGCCATGCCGGATGGAGTGCCAGCCCAGTTCAGGGCTTATAATGCTTGTGAAGTGAAAGTAAAGAAAGAAATATGGGCAAATAGGTCTCCTTCCCACAATAATGGAATCTGATGTTGGTGCTAATATAATGATGGCATCAAACATTATCTTCAAGTGTGTGAACGGAGCTATATTTGCTTATTTTACACCTTCATTGCCTGCAATTTTGTTTTACCTTTGTTTTGAAGTTCTCAATCTAGTAATCGTTCAGTGACTTCTATCACCAGTTCCAAGTGGACAAGCTTCCACATCCCTAAAACTATCATAGTTAACTGGCATCCAGTTTGGAACTGAATTGTCAAGAGGGCTGAATGAGCTCTTCCTCTGTCTTTGTTTCCTTTAAAAAAGGGATTCACGGGCATGGCAGTGTGGGGAAGCTTGCATCGCTACTATTCAGACTGGGGATAAGTAGAGGACTGCGTTGTCCAGCACATCAGTCTGGGACTCTTTCATGAGCACGCCCAATTAATTTCTAAAACCAAATAAGCAACAGAAGCAGAATTCTAATTACCAACACTATTCAGCCAAAAACAAGTGTGTTTGGCACAAACTTTCAGGAATTGTGTGTGTGTGTGTGTGTGTGTGTGTGTGAGAGAGAGAGAGAGAGAGGAATGCAATAGAGTCATTCAATTAGGGGCTAAAATGAATGTTTGTGATCACTATTAAATAACTCAAATGTTTGATTTAGAACATGCAGAGGATGAAGATGAACAATGGTCTGATGATTTTGTAAGTATATTTTCCTGGGGTCATAAAGCAGTTACTCTTTCAATTAGGTCTACACATGAGATAATAATGAAAGTTTAGTTCTGAATCAGATACTTTCAGTCAAATCTACATTTCCACTATTAAAATCCTACTATATTCACGAGATTGAAAATTTTCAAAAGTAGCCACTGATTTAGGTGCCTCGATTTTTAGGTACCCAGCTTAGAAATACCTGGGCCCAACATTGGCCTATTCTTATTTAGAAGATTTACAGATAGTTTTAGATTTCACTTATTCATCAGTGTTGTCAAATTTGTGGTTAGTGACTTATTCTTGGCATCACTTATTTAGACAGTGGTAGCACCCACAACGTGTTAGGCATTTTCCAAACACTAGAAAAAACACAGGGTGAAATCTTGCCCCATTGAAGACAATGGCAAAAGTCCCATTGATTTCAATAAGTCCAGGATTTCACCTACAGTTCCTGCCCCCAGAGACCATACAATCTATATAAATTCACTGTCCTCTGTTATAAGATTTGGTCTCCATTTTCTGACATTTCAAATATATTTAATGTTTATCCATTTTCCTTTATTCCATGCTACTTGAGGTGGACCCTTTACAGAATCCCTGGTCTAAACACCCCTAAATTTGCCTAAATTTGAGGAAAGTTCAGATCCAAACTTTGTAGCTCAGGACAATCTCTAATTGTTCTATGTTTGAGATGCCCAGATTTTCCTTGCATAAAGTATGTGAAGATTATTCATTAGCCCATAGAAAACTAGCTAATCCCCAGGTAGTTGTCACCTGGTGAATGGCTATCTTCTTGGGCTTTAGTGGCGAAGCCCCATCAGGTAGGGTAGAGGATGGTAAGGTCTCCTCAGGACTTTAGAGTGAAGCAAATCATGACCCATCCTGCCACAGGGCAAAGAACACTCTTTATTCTACAACTTGCTTCCCTAAAGCCAGCTGTTTCCTCCTGGTGCTAGTTCCTGACCTCTCTCTGAAGACCAGAAACCAGAAAGGGGCAGATAGAGGTCACATCAGCAGCTGAGGCTGAGACTGGGAAGGAACTGGTTCCCATGATAGTGGACTTGTGGAGAAGCATAAGGCTGTTGACTCACAGATGTGGGGGAATGCACTCACAGCTTAGCAGAGGGCCTCTGGCGACAGAAGGGAGAAGGCAGAAATAGGAAGTGAGAGGTCTGTGGTGTTCCAGTGGTGATGAGAGGAAGGCATGAGGTACTGAAAATCAGGGTGTTAGCACTTCGTTAAATCCTTTCTCTCCAGAGCAAAAATATTTTAAATATGTTTTATGATGAAATAGAGCAACACTAATGAAGTTGACCATGTTCATAACTGTCACGACAAGCAAGTGTTTTTGTAGGTTAGCAAATAATGCAACTAGTGGGATGTTTGAGTATTACTTCCACAAATGAACCCACAAATGTTTTACAAAGTAAGAAATGGGAAGCTGTGTATTTCTAGGACAGCGATTATGAAAATCCAGATGCCCACTCTGATTCAGAGATGTATGTGGTCCCGAGTGAAGAGAACTGTGATGACAGTTATGAGCCCCCTCCAACTGAGCAAGAGAAAAAGAAGATTCCTTCATCATTTTCATTTTCAAGGGGAGAATACGCAGGTACCTATGAAATCTTTGGTTACGCAAGCCTGTCAGTCCCTCAGCTATTTATACCAGTGGCACCATTAACAAATTGAAAAACAAGAAAAGAATTTCAGATGGTGTCAATGTGGTGTAAAGCCCGTCCTTTTCTCAGGAGTTAGCCTCAAAAAGAGGGGGGGCTGTTTGTTCCCAACCCCAATTATCAGGGTGCCTACTGGAAGGATTCATGGATTTGTTGGCAGGTGAGACACCCCCTCAGCATAGCCGCTGTCTTCCAAGTTTTTGTTAGTATATTTTGTAGAAGGCCTACAGGCTTTGTGATGAGCAGTTATAAACCGAGTAATAAAACAATATGAATGGGAACATTGGGGAGAAATTTCACTGAGCACGCCCCAGAAATCACCCAGTTAGCCTAATCTGGGAATTGGTTCTTCCCTAGCTGATTTAAGGTCAAGCCGGAAGGACAAAACATTAAAGGACCCCTGTTTTCTATCTTGTTTATACCCTAACTTGTTAGCCAAGCAAGTGCAAAACAGGGGCCATAACAGCATAGGTGCCGACTTCCCCGCTTTCCCCTGGGTGCTCGACCTTCCCTCTGCCCCAGCCCCAACCCCACTCCTTCCATGAGGCCCTGCCCCCATTCCAACCCCTTTCCCAAAGTCCCCACCGCAACTCCACCCCGTCCCTGCCCCTATTCCAACTCTTTCCCCAAATCCCGGCCCCGCCTCCTCCCCTGAACGTGCCACGTTCCCACTCCTCCCCCCACTTCCCAGATCATGCTGTTTGGCAGCGGCGGCCAGGCAGGAAGCGCTGGGAGATAGGCAGAGGAGTGGGGACATGGTGCACTCAGGGAGAGGAGGAGATGGGGCAGGGGAGGAGGGGAGCTTGGCTGCCAGTGGGTGCAGAGCACCCACTAATTTTTCCCCATGAGTGCTGCAGCTCCAGACCACCCACAGAGTCAGCGCCTCTGCATAACAGTCCCAAAGATCTAAGCCTATACTGCCCTTAACAATTGGGAGAAGGAAGCACGTAGCCTTAAAAACAGAACTGGAAGGAGATGACTCTGCTTATATTGCTCCAACAAACAGACCCTTCTCTTCCCTTCAACATTATATTCTGAGCTAACTACTGTTCCCATTGAAGTCAATGGAAGTTTTTATATTGACTTCAGATGGACCAAGATTTGGGACATTGGGAAAAGGAATATCAACATAACCATCCCCTCCCTGCACACCTCTTCCCCCGTCTCTTTCGGTTTTATTATATGAGGCTCAGGTACTGGATATATATAAGGCACTCAACTACTACAGTGCCAGACAAGTGGCTGGATAGGTAATAAACACATTATTTGCACACTTCAAATAATGAGGAATTGTATTACCCAATTCCTTGTAGGTATTTTGGTGGTACCCCAAAGAAGCTGGCCATATCATCTATTTCAGTCTCACCCACCTTGCTGCATGGGAACTTATATGCTACAGTACTTAAGGACTATAGAACATAATAGATTCTCATCACTTCCAGTCACAGAACATTCTATATGACTTATACTATAGGCATAGTAAAGATGCTCAGTTTGCATAGATATTAAAACAACTGTTTGCAGTTAGTGAGTAATTATGTACTAAACTTCTCATTTCCCCCCTCATTTAAAGACAATCGCATTACCCACCAGGAGCCACTGCCAAGCAGGCCAAGTCAGTCTTTAATTAAACCGAAGAAACCATCTAAGCCATCTCTGCCATCATCATCTGCCACTCTGAAACCAAAAGTGCCACCCAAGACCAAAGAGTTCCATGAGGATGAGGTAATGTTCACAGATACATAAGTCTTTACCGTACAGATGGATTATGGCCCCATAAGTATCATGAAGTATATGCTGCACTTGTTTTATATGCTAGTCTTTCACATCTGACTGCTGTGGTTCAAATCATTACGTAGGTCATAAAAATAAATGCAGTCTCACACTAGTTTCTAGTGGACATTTACCCACATCGTAAATCTGTGGAGCCATTCAGCCCACTTAGCATTCCCTGTTCACCAGAGCCAGATTGCTGACAGGTGGGGAAGGAACAGAAATATTGAACACCAGGGCAGGGCTGCAGAGTACTCAGACAGTAAGTGATCGATCAGCTGTGCCACAATTGGAGCTGTTTGGTGAAGGGGGAAAGTCCATGGAAAAGCCCAGCCTTATCCAGCCACAGAGGGAGTTTAGATGCCTGAGACAACCATTGGCATTAGTGCATCTTGTCCATCCCTGCCAAGACAGGCTTGTGCCGTGTGGTGTATTTGACATAATGCATGCTTAGCTTGTAACTTTTCTCTGCATTTTTCTCAGGATGATTATATCGTGCCTGTAGATGATGAAGATAACTACATTGAACCTACGGAAGGCAGTACTTCACAATCTACAAAACGTGAGTTTTAATTTTTTAAGCACATGATAATTTTACTCTAGGGTAAACACAGTGCCACTGGATGTCTGTTGCTAGGGTTCATAGTAGGGCTGTCAAGCTATTAAAAAAAATTAATTGTGATTAATCGCACTGTTAATAATAGAATACCATTTATTTAAAAGTTTTAAGATGTTTTCCACATTTTCAAATCTATTGATTTCAATTACAACACAGAATACAAAGTGTACAATGATCACTTTATATTTATTTTTTATTACAAATGTTTACACTGTAAAAAAGAAACAGAAGAAATGGTATTTTTCAATTCCCCCATTACAAGTACTGTAGTGCAATCTCTATCATGAACGTTGAATTTACAAATGTAAAATTATGTACAAAAAATAACTCCACTCAAAAACAAAAAAAATGTAAAACTTTAGAGCCTACAAGTCCACTCAGTCCTACTTCTTGCTCAGACAATTGCTAAGACAAACAAGTTTGTTTACATTTGCAGGAGATAACGCTGCCCACTTCTTGTTTACAATGTCACCTGAAAGTGAGAACAGGCGTTTGCATGGCATAGTTGTAGCTGGCAGCACAACATATTTACGTGCCAGATGCGCTAAAGATTCATATGTCCCTTCATGCTTTAACCACCATTCCAGAGGACGTGTCCCTGCTGATGACGGGTTAAGCTTGATAATGATCCAAAGCAGTGAGGACCATCACATGATCATTTTCATCATCTGAGTCAGATGCCACCAGCAGAAGATTTTTTTTTTTTTTTTTGGTGGTTCAGGTTCTATAGTTTCCACATCACAGTGTTGCTCTTTTAAGACTTCTGAAAGCAAGCTCCACACCTCATCCCTCTCAGATTTTGGAAGGCACTTCAGATTCTTAACCCTTGGGTTGAGTGCTGTAGCTATCTTTAGAAATTTCACATTGGTACCTTCTTTGAATTTTGTCAAATCTACAGTGAAAGTGTTCTTAAAATGAACAACGTGCTGGGTCATCATCCGAGACTGCTATAACATGAAATATATGGCAGAAGGCGGGTAAAACAGAGCAGAAGACATACAATTCTGCCTCAAGGAGTTCAGTCACAAATGTAATTAATGCATTATTTTTTTAACGAGTGTCATCAGCATGGAATCATGTTCTCTGGAATGGTGGCCAAAGCATGAAGAGGTATATGAATGTTTAGCATCTCTGGCACGTAAATATCTTGCAATGCTGGCTACAAAAATGCCATGTGAATGCCTGTTCTCCCTTTTAATTAAGAAGCGGGCAGCATTATCTCTCATAAATGTAAACAAACTTGTTTCTCTTAGCAATTAGCTGAACAAGAAGTAGGACTGAGTGGACTTGTAGGCTCTAAAGTTTTACATTTTTTTGGTTTTGAGTGCAGTTATGCAACAAAAATCTACATTTGTAAGTTGTACTTTCATAATAAAGAGATTGCACTACAGTACTTGTATGAGGTGAATTGAAAAATACTATTTCTTTTGTTTATCATTTTTACAGTGCAAATATTTGTAATAAAAAATAATAATATAAAGTGATCACTGTATACTTTGTATTCTGTGTTGTAATTGAAATTGATATATTTGAAAATTTAGAAAAACATCCAAAAATATTTAATACATTTCAATTGGTATTCTCTTAACAGTGCGATTAAAACTGATTAATCACGATTAATTTTTTTTTATTCCAATTAATTTTTTTGAATTAATTGCATTAATTAACTGTGATTAATCAACAGCCCTAGTTCATAAAGAAGAGGGGAAAGTTCTAAAGAGACTGCAGTCAAGTGAGGGGCAGTGAGGGTCCCGTAGCTAGGACAGTCCCAAGGCAAAAGTTAGGGTTGTCTTTCCCAACTGCCATGTTTGGCTCCAACCTCTCTTTTCCTGACCTTTCACAGTCCTACACTCCTACAACTGAGAATCCTGGCTTGGTTTGCCATGCCTCTCCTCTCATCCAAGAGTACTGCTTCATTAAAATTCTCCATATGCTGGGGTGTCCAGGCAGATTTTAACAAAGAGATGTGGGGCTTCATTTTTTACTTCAGTTGCACCTGGGATTTACTTAGCTGGGAATTAAACTTACAGTGCTAAAGTGAAAAGTCAATTGAACAGTATGTAACTCTGCACTTTCACATGGTTGACAAGCTTGGATATTTATGGCAAGGTGGAAGCACTGAGAATAAGGTTACTCACATGAGTCAGAGGCTCTTTTTCTGCCACAAATGAATTTCTCAAGGTCTCTTGACTAGCCCTCAGACCTTCTTTGTATTTGTTCTCATTTCATAGACGTGACATTGGTATGTTTGTCTCCTTTTTTGTTTTAAGCTCCTATAAACAGATCTGTCAAGCCAACAAAGCCAGTTCTTCCTAGCTCTGCCAAGTCCTCTCCTGCTCCTGCGTCTCCTTTCGTGCAAGGTATGCAAAGTTTATATTGGTGTAAGAGGATCATCTTGCAGACACCCTGTTTTGACAAAGAGGTTTGGAAATGCAATAGTATGATTTCTGAATGGAAAAGGTATTAATATGTTGCACATAATTAGGGATGGCTGAACCAGCTCAGACCTTTGCTCATCCCTGGAAACAGCCAACTATTTGCCATTTATTTCCTCCAATGGCACTTGGTGGGGGGGCAGGTGGATAATCTTGCTCCCTGTCTATAAAAGTAGGAAGTCTGAAAGCCGGCTATTCCCTCCAGTGGCAGGTATTCTTTGGAGTGTGGCCCATGCACCGCAGGTTCATCCTCATGCCTCACTTTCATCTTCAGTGAACAGATAGGCTGTGTCTACACTGCCACTTTCAGCGCTAAAACTTTAGTCATTGAGGGGTGTGAAAAAACACCCCTCCCCGAGCGACAAAAGTTTTAGCACCGAAAAGCACCAGTATAGCCAGCCATGCTTCCGGCGATAAAGCTACCACCGCTCATTCGGGGTGGTTATTTTTTAATTTCCGGGAGAGCTCTTCCCCGACGATAAAGCATGACTACACTGCCCACATCACAACGCTGCCCTGGCCGTGTTGTAACATGGGCAGTGTAGACATACCCATAGATAGCATTCTGCTTAGCTGGAATGAGAGCCAGCAATCCTTCCTAACTGAGTATTCCCACTGATCTTGTTGCTTCGTAATTTAAAAGGAAATTCTGGAGCATTCAAGATCCTTCCCTGCATTCCCACAAGCACCACCCATCTATATACTTGGAGGTTTTCCAATACTAGGGGGCATTCTGGTGCATAAATTCCAGAGTGTTTGCACGGATGGTTTTTTTGTTTGTTTTTAAGTTTAAAGCAAGGAGATCAACTCATCCCAATGTAGGGCTTGCTGGGCCATGTTGCTCCAGAGCTGTTGAAGAGGTTGCCCAATAACCCACTTGATGGTGAGTTAGCACAACACTTGATCAGGAAGAGAATGCTGAATAGGACTTGATGATGAAAAGAAAGGAGACCTATCACAAGAGATAATGAGCACATTTAGGGAGAAACAGCTCTTTTGACAGCAAGGTAATTATGTAGTGAGGATAGATCACAAAGCTGGCAAGGGACTTGAAGAACAGGAGTACTTGTGGCACCTTAGAGACTAACAAATTTATTAGAGCATAAGCTTTCGTGGACTACAGCCCACTTCTTCGGATGCTGTTACTCTGAAACCTGTCATTATGCAAGGGACTTGAAGAACTTCAGGTTACTTGTATAAACACACACACACTCTCTCTCTCACTCCCCCTCTCCATCTCCCCTGCTGCCTCCCTCTCTCTCCACACTGAACCTGACAATTCTGACCTAACCCTCTTGTGACTGTCTCATTGCTACAAATAAAAGTACTATTCTATAAACGTTTTTCTGTATTCTCCAAGTTCTATTAAAAACTAGCATTAGCCCAAAGCAATTTACTGGGTGTTTTATTTCAAAGATCCATCTGCTCATCTCTTCTATTGCAAGATATTAAGTTACACTTGATGTGTTCAAAACATAAACCTATCACACATGTCTGTAAAATAAAAGCAAGTTCCCCTTCAGGTATTTCTAGTTTATAACAGCCATTTTGCCTATGTTGTGTTTGAAATAGATCCCTGCACTATAAATCTGTTTTAAGAATGAATAAAACTGGAATGAGCTACTTGTCTTGAATTCATTTCTGCTTTTTATTATTTTGCTTTAGTAAAAGTCAGACTCCAAATGGATCAACATAAGCTAAAAACACTTACCGGAACCAATAAATCATTGATCAATTATCTCATTTCAGCATAGGATACCAAGATGAGTTTTTAAAATACTGAATCAAGACTCAATCTTACTGAGATTATGTGGATTCTGATCGCTTTGCATATGCTTCTCTTGTTGTCATGTACTGTAAAAAGAAGTTTATTTGGAAAGAGAAAATAAAGGCAAAAGCAAATAAAAGGGTGGGATATTTTCTTCTGTAATTGCAAACATGTGTTTAATCCTCTTTAGCTGAGTAGTGCCAATTCTATGCTGTATTGCTTTCTGGTCATGGCATTAATTGCCCAGAATGCAACCTTTACAAACTATCAAAGGGGTAGCCGTGTTAGTCTGAATCTGTTAAAAGCAACAGAGGGTCCTGTGGCACCTTTGAGACTAACAGTTTGAGACTAACTGTTAGTCTCAAAGGTGCCACAGGACCCTCTGTTGCTCTTTACAAACTAGTTACACAATTCTTACCAAGCATTACGCATGTTCATTTTCATTAGGAATTTGTTTAACTTCCAAGCCATAGTTACAAAAGTTCTCTGTGATTTGCAGTTTTATCACATAACTTTGCAGACATCTTTAAACACCTTTTTCAGTGTTGTGATCACAGTTTCTAAGCAACAATTTTCTTGGTGGATTTTAAACAGATAAAACAGCTCCCTCTAGTGGGTATTAGAGCACTTGCCAGATTACAGTTCTTACTTTGCTAAAGTTAAAATATAATACAGCCTAGCGTCACTACACTCTGTGAAGCTGGATTTAGATGATGGCATTAATTATTTTAATGTTTGTTTTTTAATATTCATGATTTACAATCTGTTGGGATTTTTGTGAGCAAGGAAAAACCCTGAAATAGTGAGCAGGAGCTCAGGGCTAACAGTGTGGTGATACAAAGGACTCAGACCAGTGGATTCTCACTGGAAGTTCAGGGTTTATGATTCATTAGGTCCCTTCTTCAACAAGGTTAGAGGAAGGTTCAAAGGTCATCCAAATGTGATAACGTTAAAAACTGTTCCAAGTTCAGGCTCTTTTCTTGCCTTTTGCACTAAGAATGGTACAAAAATTAAGGTTATTTGGGTGCAATGTAATTCCTGTATTGTTGACTGTGAATATGGATTTTTGTCCTTTTCATCATGTTTACAGTTAAAAAGGAGTAAGGCACAGTTTATTATGAATAAGACAAGAAGAATCAGTCCCTAAGCAAGAACAATCACATCTCCTAAAATTACCTTTTCCCCAGAAGAATCTTATTTTCTTTTTAAAAGCAGAACTTTGATGTAAACTCCAGACTGTATTTCTGTCAAAAGAAACCTGTGATCCTCTTTTGTAACTACAGAATATTCTTTTTTCTTCAGACGTCTATGAGGTTCCTGAAGAAGAGGTAAGCCTTTACCTACATTTTATGGGTCATACTTCCTGCACTATATACATACATGCTGCGACTTGAAAGCACTGTATCCTGTGGTGCAAAATCATTCAGAATAAATGTGAGAGTAAACCGTTGTATCAACTCTTTAATATAGAGGAAATTGGAACAAACCTTTGCCACTGAGAATGGTGCCCCATACCCCGGTAACTTCATAACTCCATCTCCCTCCACCAAATGACAGTGAAAACTTGTTCTACCTACTACAAGCTGTTAGGTGGGGTAAGGCTTCCAGCTCTGCTTAATGTGATCCATCCTTAGAAGCACAGGCCTACAGGAGCATTTTCTAGAAGTGATGCCCCAGCAAAGGAAATATGAACTGTTTTGACATGATAATTTCCTTCCCACCTCCCAGTACTGACATGACACATAACTTAGTAGCATGCTTGGGGCTACACTGATATAGCAATGGTCATTTTCTGGCTACCCCATCTTTACACATATTCCCAATAGGCAGTGTTTTGCTGGAGATACATGCTCCAATCAATGAGATATCACAAAGGCAACTTAAAATCCTATATTAGCACAAATGCATTTTATTAAATAGAGATATGACCAAGTTATTAACCGTGCATTTTTTCTTAAAGGAAAAACCGTCACCACCAACAAGCAGGTAATGCATTACCATGAAATTCTGTACATTATTAAAAGTTTCTTAGACCTCGTCAAGAAATATACTTTGATAACATGTGAGCATTGTCTAAATATCTATATATTTAATACCTATGTATCTCCATAGAAGAGGTACCAAATTAATAAAATATTGTAATATTTCTTGATAAACTTTGAGAATGAGAACACACAACACATGTACTCAAATACATTGTGTTGTCTAGGATTACAGAGACTTTTGCATTTTTAATTCAGTATTTTTTGTATAATGTTTCTAACTTCGCTTGTATTGTCTTATTAGGAACACTAAACCTCTTCCTCCCAAGCCTGTTCAGAGTACAGGAGGACGTTCCCACATGCTCAGCTCAGCCAAAGAATCCTCTAAACCAGACACTTCCAGGTTAGTTAAAAGCAGCTTACGTCTCCTCACGTGTGGAGCAGATTCTTCACCTCACCTCAGATTGCCTAGCTATTGCATGGTCTTCAGACAATGAATGATTTTTAGGCCATATGTACAAACTACCAAGGCAAGAGGGGGTGAGTTAAGAATGAACTTTCTCAATTAACTCTCAGTATCCTAGTTTTAATGGATTTGCCAGAGGTGTAATACTTCCTTAATGTATTTTTTGCTGTTTAACGTAACATGAAGCAGGAGATTGCAGTAGCTGATCCCTGACAACACAAATGATTTGAAGAGTAGGCGAGGTTACGACGCTTATTATCAAAACCAACCCCACATACCCATTTTGAAAAGAAGTGTTAGAGCAAGATAGGGGGCAGCCCTGTCCTTCCCCTTACTAAGGCATGGAGGTTCAGGACAATGGTGGAACAAATGGAATTCCACCCAGTGGAGTGGGGACACAATTCTGGGACCCAATGATGTAAGTGAGAACCCCCTGCATACCAGAGCCAAAATCCACAAGGGGTCTCTGTGCCCAAGCAAATATGGAGTTTTTAGGTTGGGTGCTGATTGAGGGGTAGGGCAGGGCTGGTGGACCCATGACTACATGACCCCCACCCATGGATCAGGTGCATAGGAGCAAAGCTAGCTCTTGCCTATAATCTCTTCCTTCCATGTGTCTCCAGGAACATACAGTGCCCGTAAGGGAGTGTGGAGGGGCTGGAAGGAGACAGGGGCTCATCCCCACACATTGCCCTACAGAGTAAGCCAGGTTCACTGGGAAAAAGCAGGCTGCCTCCACCCCATGCATAAGAGGGAGCCTGGGGAGTGAAATTGCAGAGCTGCACCGGGCCTCCCCCGGGATAGCACAGCTCCACCCAGTCTCCAACTCAGGGCTGTGTGTTAAGGCACAACCTTACCCGAAGTAAATTGCAGCAGAACATAGTTATAACTAACAACATATTTACTAAGGAACACTATGTATCTTGAAACTGAAGAGAACTTACACCTTTAGACTCAGCAATTTTAAATGAAATCAGAAAAATATTTACCATTTAAATCATTTTGTGTGTTTTCCAGAAATATTCTTCCTCTTCCCAGAAACCATCCTCAGCAAAAAGCAGTGAGTAGCTAAACACCATTAGAAAAGAATGCATTTAAATGGTGAAGGGCAGTGCTGGTATCTGCATTATATACTGCTATTTGTTATTATCTGTATTAGAGACAGTGTATAGAATCGTAGATTACTCTGGAATGTAAACAGATCCAAAGCATCAAAGAGCTGCAGACTCATGTCATAATGTTATAATTGTGGAATTAAAACTCCAAATGTATCCTTCGTGTTCAATATATTAACATGATTTCTTACAAGTCCTGATGGTATGAAAGGAATAGCTGACATATACAACCAAGATGCTGATGCTCTTACAACCATGAGTAAGCCCTGTGCATCCCTGTTGAACTGAGTAGATGTATTTCTGTCTTTTCCACTCTTTGGGGTCTAATATCTCCCATGCATCGATGGAGAATACATTCATAATCTCCATTAAATCCCCAGTCTACAAATAAAGCCTTTTCAATGGAAAAATTCCAGTGCCCGCACCCATGACCTTGATTTTCAAAAGTGACTAGTGATTTTTGGTGGCCAACTTGAAGTACCTTCAAGGATCCTGATTTTCAGAGGGTGGATGTTTAATGCTTTCTGAAAATCAGGCCTCTTTTGAGGTGCTCACTTTATATTATTATAAAAATGATAAAAATCTACAAGTTGAAGCATGAAAGGGCATATGAATGTTTAGTATATCTGGCATGTGAATACCTTGCATCACCAGTTACAACAGTGCCATGTGAATGCCAGTTCTCACTTTCAGGTGACAGTGTAATTAAGAAGCGGGCAGCATTATCTCCCATATGTAAACAAACTTGGTTTGCCTTAGCAATTGGCTAAAGAAGAAGTAGGACTAAATGGACTTGTAGGCCCTAAAGTTTTACATTGTTTTGTTTTTGAGTGCAGTTATGTGGAGAAAAATCTATTTATAAATTGCACTTCAGTACTTATATGAGGTGAATGGAAAAATACTATTTCTTTTTTTTTTTACAGTGCAAATATTTGTAATAAACATAAAATGAGCACTGAACACTTTGTATTCTGTTTCAGAGGGGTAGCCGTGTTAGTCTGTATCAGCAAAAACAACAAGGAGTCCTTGTGGCACCTTAGAGACTAGCAAATTTATTTGGGCATAAGTTTTCATGGGCTATAATCCACTTCATCAGATGCATCGATCTGATGAAGTGAGTTATAGCCCATGAAAGCTTATGCCCAAATAACTTTGTTAGTCTCTAAGGTGCCACAAGGATTCCTCGTTGTTTTTGTATTCTGTGTTGTAATTGAAATAAATATATTTGAAAATTTAGAAAAAACATCCAAAAATATTTATAATATATTTAAATTGGTATTCTGTTATTTAACAGTGTGATTAAAACTGCAATTAATCACAACTTTTTTAAATCTTACAATTAATTGTGATTATTTTTTAATCGTTTGACAGACCTATAAATAATTGTTATATTTAATAACAAGACAATTAATTAGGAGCTAAATAAGTTTTTAAAAAATTAAAAGTTAAAACAATAGTCAGAACAAAGTACTTTTATTTCCATTTTGAATCTTTATAAAATGTTGGTCAAATTTATCAAAATCAACAAATTCCCATTAAACTTCTTGATTTTGAAGAAACAGCATTTTCTGATGGAGGAAAAGTGTTCCACTGAAAATTTTTCAGCCAGCTGTAGGTTTTATATTATCATTTCTGAGGCACAGAATCAGTAGCAGAGGTGGGAACTGAACAGATCTGACTCCTCAGAATCTACTGTAATCATTATGCCAGACACACATAATGACTCTTATGATAGCAAAAGCCATAACTAAAATTAAGTTGGGACCTTGATTATAACCCTAATTTCTCATATGCTCACATCTGAGAGACATTCTTCTTTGGAGTTTAACCTTTTCATGCTTGATGATGATTTTTTTGGAAAAGTATGAACATGATCCTGTCAGCATTTCTGAGTTATTAGAAAATTAAAAAAAACATAACTTTCATGCATGGCACATCTTGGAGTTGGTTGCTCACAAGAGTTGCTGTGGAGGAGGGAACTAAGTGTTCAAGACCCCTAAAAGTCACCTCTGTTTACAAGAAGATTAAATGAATCTCCTTCCCACTGCCAAAGTCCTCAACTGTGTTTTGGAAGACAGAAACCCAATACATTTCCTTGTTGTCAAGTGCCCCAATGGTTCTCCAGATGTCAAAGCCTCTGACTGCTTCTAAAATGTAGTGTTTTCAATGAAAAAAATAACTATAGCACACAGAAAATCTGGGGAAAGAATAAAAAACACAGTTGATGCTCTACTGATTGTATTAGTGATTTTTTTGTTCCCTGGTCTGGCATGCTATGTGAACCAGGGGATCTTACTGCTGAATTTAGCTCCAGTTTACTATGGAGTATTTGGAGCCTGAGGTTCAGTAACATCTACCATGCTGGGGTGTTAAGAGTTAAGGTATTGTTTGTTAAGTGATTTCAAATAGCTGGATGACATGTACTAGAGAGGCTTAATATAATATACACTCTATACAAACATTTTAGACATTGGTGCAATTCTATATGATCCATACCAGAACATCTTAATCCCTTCCCCATAGATTCTACTTACATATTCATCATTTTTTACAATTGTTGCATTGTAAGTGTGAGCTGACAAATACTGTGTATTTCAATTTCAGGAGCACGATAGGAATGAAGAACATAATGATGAAAGTAAGTATTTTGCACTGAAGACATGGTGATTGCTAGAAAGATTTTTGGTCAATATCTTATTGACGACCTCAAATGCAGTAGTATGTTCCTTTAAGTTTAAACTGCAACCATCAGTGTTAAGAAAGGGAGTTTAATGAACAGCTAAAGAGCTTAGTCAGTGTAAAGACAAGTCAGTAAACAACTTGCTTTAGGCTTGAGTTGTTGTTTTTGCACTCAGTATAGACCAGGAGTTCTCAACCTTTGTGTGTGTCCCATCCCCCCCGCCGCCGCCCAACATGCTATAAAAAGTCCATAACCCACCTGTGCCACGATAACTGGTTTTCTGCATATAAAAACCAGAGCTGGCATTAAGGGGTAGCAAGCAGGGCAATTGCCTGGGACTTCATGCCACAGGGGCCCCCGCAAAGCTACACTGATCAAGTTTTGGCTTCAGCCCCGGGTGGTGAGGCTCAGGGCTCCAGGCTTCAGCTTCATGCGGGGGGACTTTGGCTTTCTGCTCTGGGGCCCAGCGAGTCTAATGCTGGCCCTGCTTTGCAGACCCTCTGAAACCTGCTCACAGCCCCCTAGGGACTCTAGGGGTCCCCCATGGCCCCTGGTTAAGAACCACTGGTGTAGACTATATACAGAGATGCTCTGTACTGGTAGAAGTAGGGCTTTCACCAATGGCTTTTACCCTGGAGAGTTACAGAAATAAGACATACTGTACTGCATTGCATTAAGAGTTTGCACTGATGTAGTTACACCAATGCAAGTTTCCCAAATCTAGAAAGCTCTTAATCATGAATTCCCCTCAGTGTCCCCTTACCACAGTCCTTGATGGCAGCAATGTAGTGGAAGCACTCGCCCCACCAAGAAGGAGCTGACAGAGTATCTCTCCACTCAGAGTATGAAAATAGAGTGATGCATAATCTTTTCTGCAGGAACTACAAGTGCCACCTAAGCACATTTCAGTATGATTATTAAAAAAAACAATGCTCAGATATGTTAAATATTATATACTAAATATGTTGTGTGGGTATTTAGATCACAGCAGCAGTGGAGCTCAGGATTCCAAATTTCCCTCTGTTGCAATTCCATCACCATTACCAAGGGCAATGTGAGTAACAAAATATCACTGCTTCTCTTTCATTGTTAATTGCTAGATTTATTAATAACTAAATCCTGCTCTTACTGGAGGCAGCCATCGAAGCAAGAATTGTCTGTTCATGAACCATGAGTCCAGAGCAAGAGGCATCCTGCCCTGGCAAGAACAAGGTGGGATTGCTATTTGCAGGCCACTCTACTATTTCTCCAAGCCGGACCGGTTTGCATGCTGGAATTGTTTCCAATTACTATATGCTGCTGCTGACAGAAAACTTGCTGGCCTGCTTGAGACAATCAAATGCTGCAGTGATGAGATTTTCAGCAATACCTGTGCATGTATAAAGCCATGCTCCTTTTCTTACAAACCACCCTCCTACTAGCCATGACCTGGTTCTTTGAAAGACATATCTTTCTCACACACCTTGGTATGATTCCCACCACTATCTTTGAAACCTATATTAAATGCAACACAGCCTCTCCCCTTTTTTCTCTATTACATCAGCCCAAGGAAGGGCAGGATTCAATCCAAAATCCCACCTCTGCCAATAATATTATGAGTAACAGTTAACTATATGCTTGATTGTTCAATGCACTGCATGTCTTTTAAATAATCACTTACTTTTTCAATCCTCAGAAAGAAGACACCTAATCCAGTAAAACCACCAGTAAGTGGACTTTGTTTTTTTATAATGATACTGTTTAGTATCCCACCTGTGATTCTTAATATGCGTGTAAAACTGAACTTGGTCATAAATACAGTTTCCTTAATGGGAAGTAAGGAAAGAATTAAGGGTATTTTTGCCCCTTGATTAATTAACATTAATAGAAGTTACATACAGAATTGGAGAGAGGAAGATATACTCCAGAGTCTGTTAGCACAAGAATGGCAGAAAATCCTCTAGCCTGCCACAGAGATTATTCTAACCATTGAAAAATGTTTTGGGGCCATCATGAAGGCTTTAATATATAAAATGTGTGGCGGCAAGAAGGGTGGAAATTAAATTTAAAATTAAATTACATGCAATTAAAGGGAGTCACAAGGACTTGGCTATGGAATGTATATTAACTCAGCAGCAAAGGGAAAAACACATGGGCATTGCTGGAAACTAATTTAGATTAAACACACCTGGGGTAGTCTTTTTCCTCCAGAGAGTTATCAGCATATTAATTCTCTTTCCTAGGAGATAGTGGTAGAATCCACATTAGTGGGATTCAAGAAAACAAATGAGAATTATTTGGAACCATGTTCTGCCCTCAGATTGTGTCCAAAAATTCCCACTGATGTGTGTAGGAGTCTCCCCCTAGGGAATGAGAATAAAATATCAACCTAGAACAAGAGTCATATCTCAAGGTAAAAATGGGCTTTTACCTTGGTCTCTCTTGCTCACATAAACAGGATCGGAGTCTTTCCAAATTTATGTTGCAAAATCTATTTGATCATATTTACACAATCATCCATCTGAATTCCTTGTATGAGAAGGTACTGCCCTCATCTCCCCAACCACAACATCCCTGTCAATTTCAAGTATAAATAACAAGTGGAAAAAAAATTTCTTCAAAGTAAACACATACACCCTTTTGCCAACATGTCATATTGCTTTGCATGACCATTTACTGTTGCAATGTTGCATTAACTGGAATACTGTTAACTTAATCATATTTTAAACAAGTTCCTATACCTACCAAAAACTTGGATTATTAAAACTGGGAAAAAAATTAAAAACAAGTTCATTTCCAACTCTTTTTATTCTGCACTTACTTCTTGTATTTCTTCCAGCTTGGACAGTGAACGTTGCAAAATTTAGCTTGCAAATATTACACAGAAGCATTGGTTTAAAAATGTGAACACTATTTTTATAATAAAAATATGTTATGGAAACATTTTTATAGGGCTTAAGCTTTTGGAAAACCCTCTTAACAAAAATCTAAATTTTGATCCGAATTTAAGTGGATAGCATCCTTTTAATGTGGTAGAGAACTAAGTCTACATTGTGTAGCATGTTTAAGATGCAAACAGAAAACCAATAACCTCTTAATCTAACTTTTGTATGCTATTATTTTATAATGATTGTTTAGGGGTTCGTGCATGTTTTGAGCTGTATAATATACATGTAATTGTTCTCCACTATGGGTATTGGGGAGTTTTGTATAATACTAAAACAAAGATCCTCTATAGCAATGTCTATTTTACAAAATATTAACTGGATGTCATTTAAGTATACAAATGTTTTGATTGACATTTGTTTTATTGTAGAAACCAAGTTTACCACACAAAGAGAATTTAAGTGTTACTGAAGGTAAATTATTTCTGTTACACTGAAAAAAAGTTCACGTTCACAAGAATTGAACTTTTGCTTCTTAGTGATTTAGAACATGAATCAGCCCCCGTTACTTGCACTGAGTAGCATTTTTCTCTGCAAACAGTCCCGTTGAAATCAGTGGGGCTGTAGGCAGAGTAATAGACTACTCAAAGGGAAAAATTCACACCACAAGAGAGCCATTTGGAGGATGTAAGTGGGCCCCCGGGGCAGAGGAGAACGCCACCGAAAGTGAGTAAGGGTGGAAGAAGCTGGCCCTCCTTGTTTCAGTTTTTCATTTGCTATTGTTATTAGTTAAACGTTCTGTGCTTTAATTCACTAGCATTAAGGGGCAATATCACACCACTCATTTGTAAATAGTCCCCATTTAAATCAATAGGGAGCACTGCCTGAAAAATCTGTGGTACAATATGGCCCAGTGTGCGTGAGCATTTCACTTAGTGTGTGAGTTAGGGAAAAGGCACAGTAAAAATCATTTTTATTCTACAAATTAAAAAATGAATTAAAGCTGTTATCTCCCATTTGGAGTGATTATTTTTAAAGCTAATCCTGCATTTACAATTTTTTCCATATTACAGAGAAACCTACAGCCGCTGAACGGCGACGAGGTCCCAACCAAGAGCTCCCACTTCCACCCCTACCAACAACAGCCCAAAAGTAAAAGCTAGTTTCATTTCCTTTCTTATAGCTATAGACACAAGACTCACTACTAAGTTTGAACAAAATTATGTGAGAGATTCAGAGGGAAGCATTCTTCTCTCTGCAGCTTTTACTTCTCTTTTAAAGTTCTATTTCTTGAGACTTTTACTTCAGTCTTCAACCTCATGAGGGAACATATACATCACCACACACACTCTGTTATTGCTTTCTTCCATACACATGCTCAGTTATTCAGACACAGGTGTTAGGTAGACATCCTCAGATCTTTCGGTAATCTCTAAATATTTATTTCAGGCCATTACTTCAAAAGCCACCAGCCCTACCAAGTAAGCACAATTTATCTTTTATAGTAAGTCTGGGTTTATTTCAGTTGCCACATATATATTCATTGGATTCTGAATATGTTGGTCTCTGTAACACATACAAGAATGAGATTAAAATACCCAGCTGGTTGTATGGTATTAGCTTAATTAGTACAATTAAGCAAGACCAGTGGAACTTACTGGGAAAGTCAATGGGAGTTGGGCTCTTAATTC
This sequence comes from Trachemys scripta elegans, assembly GCF_013100865.1. NCBI lineage: Eukaryota > Metazoa > Chordata > Testudines > Emydidae > Trachemys > Trachemys scripta. Next base: position 96,144,169 of record NC_048304.1, on the reverse strand, counting down.
CCCTTTGTACCTCTGAAAGTCAAAACCTAAGCCAGTTTGGGCCGAATTCTATAAAATTCCATCTGGCTTCCACACCACACAAGACCCCAAATATAACATTTTTCTGGGCTGGTTCAGTCTGCAACTTGGAAGCCAGATGACGTTTTTATTGAATCCAGCCCATTTGTTCTTGCACTACAGAAAAAAATGGAATACTTTCATTATGACTAATGCTTAAGTTCTGCTGTAAATAATACTTTTAAGAGGCAGTTGGAAATATTTCAATTTACAGTTTCAGATTCAGGGCAAGATTTCTTATATGCAGTTCGTTATTTTTACACAGATAGAAATGTAAATTAGATCAAATGATAATATATACCAGAAAGATTTCAGCATTTCCATTATATGATTATAAATTATCCAGAGAATTTTAATAGGCCGCAGAATTTACTTTTATGAAGATATTGGTCACTCTCTTAAAGTAGGATGGATTGTTCTCCTTATTCCTTTAGCCGACAGAGTTGTGACAATCTACTGAATTATTGTTTCCTCCTACCTCTGCCCCCAACAAAATAATAGGAATAGTTACATTGGACACTTACACGTGTTACATCTTGTTCTTCCCAGAATCGCTAGACACTGCAAACCGCACAATGGGCACTCTTCCACGCAGCAGTATTTCAGCTAGTTTGGATACTACAGACCAGGTATGAAATTAGCTAAGGGTTAAAAGATACACATGAGAAAGCATGTGCCATCAGGCTCTGTTGTAAGAGGAGTCTTACAGAGAGACCCCTGGCTCTCTGATCCTATGCTTCTTCACACCACCTACTCTCCAAGAAAGCATAATACTGTGCTTGTGGTCCATTTCCTTCCTTATGATAACAACTTTGGCCCTATCTACAGTGAAATCTTTTGTCAGGGTATAAGTCATCTAGTTGCCCAGTTCTAGCCCAAAATAGGTGGAACACACAGGGTGTTAAAGCCATGCTAAACTGTAGAATTATGATTAGATATAGTTATACAAAACATAGGCAGGAAAAGTTTTCTTGCGCAATGTAAACAGGAACTGAAAAGCAGCTTAGTCAAACTTCTGTTTCAGGTCTTCACTTTACTCGCTATGGGATTGTTTGATGCAAACAGAAAATGCTTTATTGGTATATTTGAGCCCAGTCCTGGATGCAGATAGATATAGAGTGCACTTAATTGCCCTTTTCCTTTTTGTATTTCATAGCTGAACTCAACTGCTCACTAGCCTTTCTGAAAGTATGTATCCACATGTTTAGTCCAAAGCCGTGCAAACTGTCTGCAGTTGTTGTCAGTGGATAAATAATGAGAGATCCAAGAATACACTAGTAGGAACACACACGCACACACTTGTGAACCATGCTAGGTAGAGATATGCTCCAACCTTGTTGGAGCATGAGTCTGCCAGAGATAGTACAGCACAGGAATGCACAAGACAGAGTCATATTTAAAAACATTGCCCTGTTTAATGCAGTTTGGTTCATCAGCAGACATAGGATCTAAGAGACTAAGTGAGAAGCCACTGGTTGCTCACACCCTCCTCTGTGAAAACTACGATCCTTCCACCTGACAAATAATCTTAGTCCCTCCCTATCAGCCTTGCGCCCTGCTGCTCCCTAAAACAGTTTTCCTTTCACTATAAACCCCTTTTGGAATTAGTGCCAAGTTATCTTTGTGAATAACTGGAAAACTTTTTCTATCTTGTATTTCAACATAACAGGTTTGAAAAAAATCTAAGAAAATATGGCTACTTTTATTTCAATATGTCCCCTTTGGTCTCCCTTCGGAAGATGGCAGAAGACAAAATGCAGGAATCCGTCCTGTCTAGTAATCACAAACGAAGTAGAAATAATTCTGTTGAACAAAAGGCTCTATTATTGCAGAACTAGTAACACTAAATGTTCTAAAGGCTGATATGACAAAGATAATACAGCAGCAAGCGGAACACAAAGAACTTGCAATTGTGGAACAATTTTAACAGTCGGTCATAGTGGATATTATGAAAAATCTTTTTTCATAAAAATAATCCAGCAGACAACAAAAGCAAACAGCTTGTAACAATTGTATTTGGAGCTTTTAATATAGCAGCTATGGGCAAAACCAGAAGATTGACTGACTAAAAGATCCATTTAACCAGAGAAAGTGAAAACATTGCTGATGAAATCAATGATATTTTCCCAAAAATTATAATGTACGCTGGTATTATCATTTGCTGCAGCAAACTGTACCGCATAGGTGCTCTTTGATTTGTTTGGTTCATGAAGACAACACCTTCATTAAGTGGTTGACTTTCACTGCACAGCTGGCATGAGCTCTCTGTTCAGCTAGGTTATTCCCAACAGTTTATGTGACAGGAAGACAGAAGGTTTCAGGGAGAAGCTGTTTTGTCTATTCTATATAGGTTCTTATACAGCGCTAATCACCACAGTATGAGTGCATTCCAGATTTGCCATTGCTACCCCTGCTCCATGACAGTTAACATAACAGTTCCAGTCACTCTGTATTATGCTTGAAGCACTCATGGACCCCTTGCACTATAAAGAGGAGAGGGGTGGGTTGTTGTTAAAACTTTCTGTGAAAGCAACAACTTTATTGTAATGCAATTAAGATGATGTATGAAAATAAAATGACATATTCCTCCCCTCAAGAAAAGGTGACATCGTATGTACACTCATGGAACTCAGAAATGATGAAGGTTAAATTTAAAATGGAGACAGGGTATATTCTAGCAAATTCTATAAAGATATTAATAGTTTATGAGGAGGTTGCATGCATTGACACCTGCAGAACAGCATTTACTATACATCATTTACTATGACCATTCCAGCTATTCACAGTAATAATTGCTAACTTAGCAGCCACTTGACATACAAACTATAAACTCACAAGTCTGCATACACACCCTTAAAGGGGAAAAAAGCCCCAGACCTTTCTCCCACTTTATTTTTTTTTATGAAAATCCAATAGGAAGGAATAAAAAAACCCTCTTGGGATTGTGTGATGGGAGAGCTACAGGAAGTATAGTGAAAATATTAAGATTTGCTAAGCTTACCTGCACCTTCCCTTACTTCATTCTGAACAACTCCATATGCCTAACCATTGAATGCTTTCAGAGCCAGTGGCAATCTGGAATCCAGTAAGTCATTACAAACTTATATCCAGATTCTGTCATCCCATATTTCACTTTTGATTCTGCTCACACATACAGATACAACTGATGTCTTGCAAATATACTTGCACTCCTGCATTAACTGCTTTTATAGGGAAATGTGAGAGGCTTTTAACACACAGGGCCCATGGTAATAGCATTTATATCAAAATGATGGATGCATTATAAAAAGTTAGATGGATTAGAACTATCATCTATAGAGAATGAAAGGCAGTCAAGAATAATTGTTACTTCCAGAGGGAGAGATAAATGACTATTTTAGACATATTTGGAGGCAGAAATTCCCAACCAACAGTTAGCACAAGCAACCCTTAAAAATAATAACTCATTATCAAAAGGAAGCTTCACTCTGGAAACTCCCTACCACAAAGAATTGAGTAACAATCTCTCCTTTTAAAAGTAAAAAAATTAAAAAATTAAAAAAAAAAAGATAGAGAGAATAAAGATTCACTTCCCCAAAATCTGGAGCAGTTAGGGAGAAAGTATTTTGACTGTAGTATTTAGACCAGCCCTCTTTCTTTCTTTTCTTCCAGGGACATGTGGGGGAAGGTCAAAGATAGCAGAGAAGTGCTGAGAGTCAAGGATGTGCTGAGCTCTCTCTTTCAGCCTATGTACTAGCTCTATAACAAACTTTAGCTCACTTCAACCATAGTTTGATCATAAGCTCTCACATATATGAAGAGGCCCTGTTTTATCCTGTTGTCTTTGCTGCTACACCTTAGTACCCTAATCCAGTCCTTTACAGACAGAGGCTGCCTTGAAGGTTTCAGATCTTTTCAGAGGTCCTAGTTTTAGTTTGTTTTACTTTTTATCTGGTTTTAATTAAATGATTGAAACCACTTTAATGCCAATGGTATTGACCCATACAGTGTGGGGTTCCTGAAGTCCTGGTTATTTCCCCTACTCATGACTCTTCCCTTAGGACAGTACTCCTTTGTTTAATAAAATGCATGTTTCTAGTGAAGGGTCAGCGGGTCTGGTGGACCCTTGCATCCCAGTCCATCTGTGTGTATGTTATGTACAGCATATCATCATATCATAGAATAAAATTAAGCACATTTTTAAAACATTACAATAATTCCCCTTCCTGTACAGTAAGTACAACTGTTCCCTAACTGCAAGAAAAAAAAATGTAATCTCCCCTCTGAATTACAGGAAAATAAATCTGAGCAAAAATATGTGCTTCCAGATACGCAATTACGGTAATTTTTTCTAAAACACCTGAGTGACTTAGGAGCCTAAAGGACCAAGTAATTTTGGAAAATGGAAATTAGGTGATTTTGACATTTTTATCCTTACTGTTTTTCTATACAGAAGATCCCAACTTTTAATGACAACACTCTGCCCTTATAAACTGAGGTTTCAAAACATTTCACAGATATTAATTAAATAAGCCTTACAACACTCCAAGAATTAGAAAAGTATTGTACCCATTTATATCTGGGAGAACTAACGCAGAGAGGTTTAGTGACTTGCCTAAGATTATATGGCCAAGTCAATGGCAGATCCAGGGCCTGACTCCAGGAACTGGGATTCCTGTGGAAGGATCCTTTCAATAAATAATCAAAAGCTATCAGTACTCACTGGGGAGGGCGGCTGGTTCAATACACAGTCCTGCTGTGTGAGAAATGTTTGGAGGTATAAAAGCAGTCATCACTCCTAGCATCTAGGAGTATCCACTGGATGACAGAATCCAACTGGAGTGGAAGAAAAGAAATGGGGAGAGTGTAGTTTGCAGGATGCTTTTATAACCAGTTTTGAAAACACTGTCAGTTTGGAGGAGAATGTGGTATGAATAGAATTAATGGCTGCTGCTTTGAGGAGCATGGGAAATTGATCGAGCAAAGCAGATGAGAGTGAAGTTTCCACCCATACAAGCTAAAGTTACTGTTACCTCTTTTTGACTGAGCATCTAGTGAAAATATGGGTCCCTGCAGATTGTTTCAGCTGGGAGGAGAAACGGAAGTTGGAGTCTGGTACCTTTAATGCAATCTTATTTACAACAAACAAACAAAAATTCTATTTCCCCAAACATGGGAGGAACCCCATAACAGGAGACAGTATCCTCACTCGCAGCACTAAAAACTTTCTCTCTAGCCTTTCTGCAGGGTAATGCTCCCAGGTGCTTGTTCAGGCTGTCTCTGTCTCACTCTGGTTACGTCTACACTACGAGCGAGGGGCGTGATTCCCAGCTTGCATACACATACTCTCAGAAGCTATCATCAAGCTAGCACATGTATAAATGGTAGTGGATCTGCAATAGCACGTCAAGTACAAACCTATCTGAACCCCACGGGTATGAACTTGGCTAAGCTGTGCCGCTGCTGCAGCCCGTGTTACCGCAGCTACACTACTATTTATACTTGTGCTCAGTCTCATTGAGCTAGTGAGTATATTACATGAGCTGGGATTCACACCCCTAGTTCATAGTGAGACATAGCCTTACACACACATACACACACACACCCATACCCAAAGACAATAACCTATGGAGCCTTCTCCCCACATGGTCAAAATGACTGGGTAGGTTCATATACCCTTGGTCTTAGCGCATGTCTACACTACAAAATTAAGTTGACCTAACTTACGTTGGCATATAGGCGCCGCACTAATTACATCACTTGTGTGTGTCTACACTTTGCTTCTTGTGTCAGCAGTGCGCATCCTCACCAGGAGCACTTGTACTGTCAGCATGAGGCATTGTCGGATAGCTTCTGAAAGCCAGTGACAGTTAATGTAAGCAATGCAGTGGCTACACTGATACACCTAATTACATCGACATTGATTCTATGCCTCTCCTGGAGGTGGTCAAGTTATTAAGTCAGCGTAGCAGAGCAGTTACGTCAGTGGGAGTGAAAATTTAGTGTAGACACTTACAGAGTTAGGGCAATGCAAGGCAGCTTACATCGACCTAACTCTGCAATGTAGACCAGACATCATGTGGGGCTGCTTAGCTCTCTCACTCATCTATCTTGAATGAGGGGGTGGAGATCACTACAGTTTAAATGGGGTTTAACCCAACCCACAACGATATATTCAGAACTGAGAACAACCTTAGGTAGGGCAGAGTCACCACGTTATACATCTTGCTTGATTTGGAGGGTGTAAAAGAAACCTGGCATCCTGTGGCCAACACCCACTGCAACACACAAAAGTATATGCTAAATCAGTATGTAAATATCAGCAGAAAATGATATTTAATTATTAATAGTGAAAATGATTCACAAGTCTCTCTCTTAGTCCCTCCTCTTTCCACTGGAACAGTTTTCTGCTATACAAATGCCAACTTCCTCCATCTCCACATGGATACCTCTCCTTAAGATCTCCTCTCTTAGCATTCACTGATTGGTTTCAACTTATTCTTCATTTGAACTGCATCTGTCCAGTTAAGACCGTGAGCTCTTGACAGAAGCCTGTCTTAACTATGTGTTTTCTAAAATGCTCTGCACACTTATGGTTCTCTATAATCATCATCATTTGGCAATGGATACACTACAGTATGTGTTCATATTTTATTACCCCTATCTTATAGCTGTGTAGTACATAATATCCAATGAAGAAACGATCATTATATTTTGCTGTAAGTTATAGAAGAAAACCAGGCTTTTCCACTGCATTGACAAAGATCTCCACATCTCTCACAGGATGCTGGTGTTCATGATAAAGCATGGTATGCAGCTTATTGTGATCGAAAAACTGCAGAAGATGCATTATACAAATCAAATAAGGTAAAGCGGGGAGTTAACATTTGCAATATGCCTCTTTTAAGAAAATTTTAGACATGTGGAATGGGGAATAAAACTTGAATTGTTCCCAGACAGTTTGGGCCCCACCCTGAACAGTTTAGAGTAGTGTTGGCTGAAGTGTGTCTACACGGTTTAGATTTGGTTGAAATGGTGATCTCTAAAGTCAATTAAACTTGCACCTGTGTAACTCAGCACAGATTTTTGGCCCACTGGAGGCAATAGTATTATAGCAGCTAGAGATGGAAAAGATCTATTAACTCAGATACATCCCTTACAAGGCAAGAAACAGGCCACAGATACTAAACAAGCTCCATCACTGCCCACTGTCTCATACTCAAATGCTGGTAAAATTGGTCCTACCACTTTATTTCAAAATGATAACTTAACAACACAGACACACTACGGAGCCCTCTGACCTGGGCTTTACACTTTGTCTGAACTTCCTGACTGAGACCAGATCAGTCTGCACAAAGCTCTAATGCCACAGGGAGCATCACATTTAGGGCAGCACCCTATGTGCCGGCAAAGGCCCAGTCTTTCAGAGGCCTTTCTTTCCCCCAACAAACTTTTTTTTTTTTTTTTTTTATGGCTCCACCATGTGGGTTAGAGGGACAGAATAGTGGGGTAATCTTTAGGATAGGATATCACTGGCTAGGAAGCATTAGATAACCCCAACAGTGGTTTGTTTGCTGCTTGTGTAAAGCTGTTGAGAGCATTTCATCTGCTCAGGTTCTCTCTCCTTCCTTGCCTACCTACTGCCACTGGTGGTAGCTTATACAGTCTTCACTTCCTAATGTCCTGTGATCCCCAGGAAGCGGTTATTACCTGCTCATTTGTTCCTCTCCTTTCTCTAGCTGAGAGGGAACATGCAGCAGCAGCCATTGGGACTTGGGACAGCAGAGAATGCTACTAAATGACTCCTGTATAAGCTAATATTGGGGGGAAGCTCCCCCATTTCTCCCAGTGAATTTTGATACATCCTCAATGATAGCAACAAAATAAACTAATAAAATATTATTGCATTTCCTTTCCTTAATATAGGATGGATCTTTTCTGATAAGGAAGAGTTCTGGTCAGGATTCAAAGCAGCCATACACACTAGTTGTGTTTTACAACAAAAAAGTGTATAATATCCCTGTACGATTTATTGAAACAACTAAACGATATGCACTGGGCAGAGAAAAAACTGGCGAGGAGGTGAGTGGTTTTTCCTTTTCCAGATTTATGCCCTAATAAGTAAAAATAAAGGATTTTTTTAATTACATTGTTAGGATGTAAATCTTCATTCACCAAGATAAAAATATACCTCATCAAATAATTGATTTATCTTTCAGACTGAAAAATCCAATGAAACAAATATAAAATAAGGTACTTTAAATCAGTGGCTCTCAACCTTTTCAGACTACCATACCCCTTTCAGGAGTCTGATTTGTCCTGTGTACCCCCCAAGTTTCACCTCACTTAAAAACTACTTGCTTACAAAATCAGATGACATACAAATTCAAAAAAGTGTCACAGCACACTATTACAGAAAAAATTGCTTACTTTCTCATTTATACCATATAATTATAAAATAAATCAACTAGAACATAGGGTACATTTCAGTGTATAGTATATAGAGCAGTATAAACAAGTCATTGTCTGTAGGAAATTTTAGTTTGTACTGACTTCACTAGTGCTTTTTATGTATCCTGTTGTAAAAGTAGGCAAATATCTAGATGAGCTGATGTATTCCTTGGAAGACCTCTATGTACCCTGATTGAGAACCACTGCTTTAAATCCACCTCAGAAGGTAACTTAGGTTACTGCAAATTGGGACTTCAAAGTCACAGATTAGTTTAAAATATACAAATATATTTTATCATTTTGGACAATCATCAGGATCAGAACTTCAGTTACTAAGTGTAAATTCTCCATCCTTTCTTGAAAACCAATCTTCTAACCATCCTTCATTCAACAGCTCCCATTGAACTCAATGGGATCTTTGAAAAAGAAGTTACATTTAAATACTTAGGGAGAAAATTAGTCAGAACTGCTCCCGCTGTCTCCCCATCACTTACCAAAAAGAGAGAGTTGATATCTTGGGTTGCATTTGCATAACTGTTAAAACTCTTCTGGAGTATAATCATAAAATCATCGAACTGGAAGGGACCTCAAGAGATCATCTAGTCCAGTCCCCTGCACTCGTGGCAGGACTAATTACCTAGACCATTCCTGACAGGAGTTTGTCTAACCTGCTCTTAAAAATCTCCCATAACAGAGACTCCACAACCTCCCTAGGCAATTTATTCCAGTGCTTAACCAACCTGACAGTTAGGAAGTTTTTCCTAATGTCCAACCTAAACCTCCCTTACTGCAATTTTTAAGCCCATTGCTTCTTGTCCTATCCTGAGAAATTAAGAAAAATAATTTTTCTTCCTCCTCCTTTTACATACTTGAAAACTGTTATTGTGTCCCCGCCCAGTCTTCTCTTTTCCAGACTAAACCCCATTTTTTCAATTTTCCCTCATAGGTCATGTTTTCTAGACCTTTAATCATTTATGTTGCTTTTCTCTGGTCTCTCTCCAATTTGCCCACATCTTTCCTGAAATGTGGAGCCCACAACTGAACACAATACTCCAGTTGAGGCCTAATCAGCATGGAGTAGAGTGAAAGAATTACTTCTCATGTCTTGCTTACAACACCCCTGCTAAAACTTTTTGCCCAAGGGCCACATCTGGGTATAGAAATTGTATGGCAGGCCATGAACGCTCACGAAATTGGGGTTGCGGTCTGGGAGGGAGTGAAGGCTCTGGGGTGGGGCCAGAAATGAGGAGTTCGGGTGCAGGAAGAGGCTCCAGGCTGGGGGGTGTGGGCTCTGGGGTAGGGCTGGGGATAAGGGGCATAAGAAAGTGCTCCAGGCTAGGACTGAGGGGTTCAGAGGATCGGAGGGGGATCAGGGCTGGGGCAGGGGCTTGGGGTATGGGGGGGGGCAAGGGCTCCGGCTAGGAGTGCAGGCTCTGGGGTGGGGCTGGGGATGAGGGGTTTGTGGTGGAGGGTGTTCTGGGCTGGGACCGAGGGGTTCGGAGGGCAGGAGGGGGATCAGGGCTGAGGCAGGGGTTTAGGGCGCCAGGGGGTGGCTAAGGAGTGCAGGATCAGGGTAGCACTTACCTCAAGTGGCTCCTGGAAGCAGCAGCATGTCCCCTCTCTGGCTCCTATGCTGAGGTGCAGCCAGGCAGCTCTGCTGCGCGCTGCCCTGTCTGCAGATGCCATCCCTGCAGCTCCCATTGGCTGTGGTTCCCAACCCATGGGAGCTGCAGGGGCAGTACTTGGGGTGGGGGCAGCATTCAGAGTGGAGCCCCCTGGCTGGCCCTACGCGTAGGAGCCACAGGGGGGACATGCTGCTGCTTCTGGAAGCCGCGTGGAGCAGCCCCGACCCTGCTCCCCAGCCAGAGCGGGGCAAGCCCCAGACCTCACTCATCAGCAGGAGCTCGAGGGTCGGATTAAAACAGCTGGCAGGCTGGATGCAGCCCGCAGGCCATAGTTTGCCCACCCATGTGCTAATACATACCAGAATGATGTTCGCTTTTTTTGCAACAGCATTACACTGTTGACTGATATTTAGCTTGTGGTCCACTATGACCCCAAATCCCTTTCCACAGTACTCCTTCCTGGGCAGTCATTTCCCATTTTGTGTTTGTGCAACTGATTGTTCCTTTCTAAATGGAGTACTTTGTATTTGTCCTTTTGAATTTCATCCTATTTACTTCAGACCATTTCTCCAGTTTATCCAAATCATTTTGAATTTTAATCCTACCCTCTAGCACTTGCAACCCCTCCCAGCTTGGTATCATCTGCAAACTTTATAAGTATACTCTGTATGCCACTATCTAAATCATTGATGAAGATATTGAACAGAACCAGACCCAGAACTGATCCCTGCGGTACCCCACTGTATCAATGTTATGCTACATTGATAATCAGGCTATTTCTAAAGCAGTATGGAGATTTGGAGGCTCAAATACCATCATCACATGGTAGGAGGCCCTTTGAGGGAATTAGGCTTAGCCCCACCTGAGCTTCATTATCTGCCTCCCAGGGGCTGAGTTTCAGGCCAGAGCTCAGGTAATAGCCTGAAGACCACCCGTTCTTCAGATAAAAGGCCGGCAAGAAGGTCAGGGAGACCTATGGGAGGGATAGCTCAGTGGTTTGCGCATTGGCTTATTAAACCCAGGGTTGTGAGTTCAATCCTTGAGGGGGGCCATTTAGTGAGCTGGGGCAAAAATCTGTCTGGGGGTTGGACTAGAGAACCTCCTAAGGTCCCTTCCAACCCTGATATTCTAAGTCAGGGAAAAGGGGACAACCAGCAACACCTTGTTGATGTGTTTGATTTATGTTGGAGTGTTGATTTTGAGAAATAAACCAACCCTCAAGTAAAGGGAATGAAATTTTACTCCTGTGTGGAGCTTTATTTGACACACTGGCTAGTGAGTTCGCTCCTGCCACCAGCTTCCAGATTATCTAGATCATCACCTTTGAATAGCTCAGCCTTAGTGGCCTGTCCCAAAACCTTCTTCCTAAAATGAGCAATAGGAGAATCAAGTTTCAGAGTAACAGCCGTGTTAGTCTGTATCCGCAAAAAGAAGAACAGGAGTACTTGTGGCACCTTAGAGACTAACAAATTTATTAGAGCGTAAGCTTTCGTGGACTACAGCCCACTTCTGCATCCGAAGAAGTGGGCTGTAGTCCACGAAAGCTTATGCTCTAGGAGAATCAAGCTATTGCATGATTGGTGCAAATATCTCACCGAAACATAAATATCATTACCACATATTTGTTCAATTTTCTCTATTCTACTGCCTCCTTCTACTGTTAGAGGATACAAAGTACACAGTGGAGGCAACATACTTAGTCACAGGGGAAGGGAGACACACCTATTTGATAACATGATCTCAGAAGATCCTGTAGTTCCAAAGATGACCGTGACAGAGAGAAAGAAGATGAGGTAGCGATTCTTGTGAATTTCATTGTGTTAGCCAAGTAATCAACGAGACTTCTAACTGATTTCTGTTTTCTCAATCCAGCGCTTCACAAGTGTTGCTGAAATAATAGAGAATCATCAGCATACACCCCTGGTTTTAATCGACAGCCACAACAACACAAAAGATTCCACCAAACTGAAACATATTGTTAGAGTTTCATAATTACACTGAACTGTAAGAAGATCAAGATTTTTATATGTATTTTTCCAACTTCCCAAAGTTTCTGGATCAAGTATTTTAAACAAAAAAAAAATTAAAATTCAATATGTTCAAAGAACTACATCTACTACAGCTCACTGTTTTCAATAAAGCAATTCGTTTGCAAGATCCAGAGCTCTTGAAAGTAGAATGACTATAACTAAGAAATGGACCACTGTATGCAACCAGACAAGGATAGTATGTTGCACCATGTTTGGTATTTCAAGATGTGAATGGATTAGCACTGCCCAGAGCTCTACTCCGACTGTCTGATTCATGAGGTTTTTGGTTGTATTTTTAATGTGCAAATAAAATGTAACAATACTATAAAATGAATAATGTACAGTAATATTACTGGTTGATATTTACTATTGTACTTCTAACTGCTGTCAGAATACTTTAGTATAGCTTGTGTTTATTTTAGTGTGAATATTATCTTTGCATGAACTGCTTCATACATTCTATTGTTACAACAAATATCAATGTACAGTTTGCTCATATGCCTGTATTTTTTTCCCCCATGTATATTTTTAGCTAGACAGTTTTCTCAAATGCCTGTCTGCAAATTGTTACCTGTAGGATTCAGAGCTTACTGTAGGAACACCAGATTCCTTCATTGCTAAATATTACTTAAACACTACATTCTTGGGCAATCAAGAGGGAAATTGAAGCAGGATTACTACAGTGCCATGCTGCAGGCTGGCATGTTCCAGGATCACCACCTGTACAATTCCAGCATCTGCCACTAGTAGATACAAGAGACAAGATGGGTGAGGTAATATCGTTTATTGGACCAACTTCTTTAGGTGAAAGGTACAAGCTTCCAAGCTACACCGAGCTCTTCTTCAGGTCTGGAAAAGATAATCAGCGTCCCAGCTAGAAACAAGGTGGGACAGATTTTTTTAGTTTAAGGGATAAACAGCTGTTGCAGGAGATCCTTTAAGATGAAGTGGGCAATTAACACCTCTGCAGTCATAGGACAAAGGAGGGTTAGTGGGTTACAGACTGTTGCCATGAGTAAAATAAGTATCTCTGTTGAGTCCATGATTTTTTGAATCTAGCCAAGTTACGAGTTGAAGCTCCCAGTCATGACATCAGCTGTTTTCATCAGATACCAAGTCTAGTGGGTTCTAAATATATTTTAAGTTGTTTTTAGTCTGACATCGGAGGACATAGTAATTATCTGTTCAGATATCTTCCATATTACAATGCAATACAAAAAAAGTACTCCAGTTGACTTTAAGAATAATTAATGCATAGATAAATGTTGAATCAGTGAACAATAATTTTAGGGCTAAAAGTAAGGCTTAATTTTAAGGAAGACAAATGCAGTACTCAACCTGCTTTTAGTTCCAGAGCTCAGGGAGGATGTGGAACCATCTCACTTACTTATTCATATTAACATGCAAGAATTAGAGTACTTGATGTCTGTCTGATACTAAAATTGCAGCAGAATGACCAAATAGTGTAATTTATTCCTGCCAGTACTGTTCTTTGAAAGACAGGGGAGCTCACATTCTCAAAATTCAAAAGCTGAGACAAAACTACATTCCCTTCTCTCTAAAACCACCCCTAGTAGGCAAGTTGTAAAAAAATAGAAAAACTGGATGCTGATGTCACAATAGCTCTGGAACAAACAGATACTAAAAAACTTTTTAGAGAAGTTGTTTGTTATACTTTGTGTATTGCTATTGTAACAAAGAATATACAATGGGCCAAATTCTAGGCCCACTAAGGTCACTTTGCACATCTGGAATGGCAGGAGCACAGTGCTGTTAAGATTTTAGCCCAAAGCATTTAGTTATTCTCCAGATTTTCCTAACAGGAGAAATTCTAGCCCCATACCTGTAAGCAGTTACCATCCACTCCCAAGTGTGCTAAGATTTTAATGTCTGTCTCTTTATATACATATACACACTATATACAAATTACATTAAAAGAATGTTAAAGTTACTAAGCACTCAGACATTAGGAAATGTCAACATTAGGCGGTCTGTGCAGCCCTAATTTGGCATACTTGTGCACATGCATTATGATATATTCTTTAATTACATGATCAACTACTATTTTTCCACGCAACCACCGCTTCATTCAGTACATTATAGGATGGTGTGTGCTCACTTGAGTAGCTATTCAATAGTTTGTTTTCTATATATGGCCCCATACCTTATTTATTGCATAATATTCAAACCTACTCTGAAAAGAGAATTATTTCCTCATGGGCTTTTCTATGATGCTCATCACTATAGTATCTGATTGTTGTGAAAATAAATGAATACATGAGAAACATTCACAAAGTGAGCGGTGGTATCATCCCCATTTTACAGATGGGGAACAGAGACAAAGAGGTTAAGGTCAAAAGCCTCTTTATAATTTTTGGTGCCCAATGTGCAACTCCTAGGACCTTACTTTTTAAATTTTTTATTACATAGCACTTCATATGTTCAAAGCACAGCTCCCCCAATTATAGTTCTCACTGTAAGTGCTCAACACTTCTGTAACTCAGACTCCAGGTTATCAAGTCAGACACTCAGAAAACACCTGTGAAATTCTGGTTTAAGTGACTTGCCCAGCATCACAGAGGAACTCTGTGACAGAGGCAGAGACAGACTCCAGTTCTCCAGGATTCTCAACTGTCTTAACCATGAGACCATCTTTTCTCTTCTTGCAATCTTCTACCTCATTCACTACACAACTTCCAACTTCTGCAACAAATGAAACGGGTCCTACAAACAACAGCCCACTTTACTACACAACACTGATTATCCCTAGAGTACCGTACCTCTAACCAACTGAATGAAAAAGGGGTCCCGGGGTGGGGCGGAAATAGTATGTGGTCATGTAATTAAAGACTTATCATAATACATATGCATGCATGGAGGAGGAGAATTAAGGTTGCACAGGTAACATTACTTCTGGCATTTTCCAACTTTTAAGTGCTTGAATGCAAATTAGAAAAAAGAATTCTATCATGTGGCATCATATTGGCACCTACATGGAGCCACAGCACAGAACTCTAACTTTGAGTTAACAGAGTAACTGATAGCAGCAGTAGGTTGTCATCCTCAATATGGACCAGCCACTTTGCCGGTGCGTTTCCACAGATTTGTGCTGACAGCAGAGGAATGATTGAAATCTTGAGTTCAACTCCAGGTTCTGGAAGGAAGTGTGCTCTAGTAGACATAGACCATTCAGCCCCTGTTCCTTCCTCCTCCACCCAAAAAAAAAAATACATTGATCCCTTCTGCTCCTGTCCCAATCCCATCTCTCCCCAGGCAGCCTCCTCATCCTAATCCCATTCTTCTCCAACATACTCCCTAAGTACCAATTTTCCTTCCAACACAGCTCACAGTCCCAGTATCCCCACCCATTTCCTTGTGCAGCCAGTCCCAGACTCCAGGCCTCTCATCCAACCTCAGTCTTGCTCCTCCACTTGTTCTCATTTTCCATTGTCCCCATTTCTCCTTCCCATGCTCCTTGTCCTATTCTACTCCCACAGTTGCTGTCAGCCTGGTTCTTGTCCCCACTGCAATCAAATCAGGCTATTGCTCTTTCACATTGCCTAGGCACCAGCAGAAATGCCGGGACTGGACAACAGGATGGATTACTTGATAAATTCTGCTCTTCTGTTTATTCCCTCTGAAGCATTGGGCACCGACCATTGTCTGAAGACAGGATACTGGGCTGGGTGGAATCTTCCAACTCTCAGTTCCTGTGCCTAGTACAACAACTGCCCACAGCAACCCGCATGGAAACTCCTGCTCAGTCCCTGGACTGCTCAACTTCAAGTATCTATGCAATGTGAACGAACAAAAGATCTTTCAAAGGCTTAAAATTTGGCCAAATTTGGGTGGTTTTTCACAAGAAGAGAAAAGGGCACAAATCTGACACAAATATCGTGCCATACCTCTGCCAAATTTCAAATCCCCGTTCCCACGTATAGAGGCACTAGAGCACAACTAAACTATTTCCCCCAAATGTTGTTCTTGGAAATGGCTGAACCATTTTTGCTGGAACTTTCAAGAACAACCTGAAGTAGAAACCCAGCATGCAAAATTTCATCCCAAACAGTTAAAAGTTTGGCAAAATAATAAGCAACTAAAGACAAGGTCTTACAATGGGAAATGTCATGTAACCTTAACAGCAGGCAGCACTACCAACTGCATCTAGAATATAAAATGTTAATAAAAAGATTCTGGTGTGTTCTATTTATATGATCTTTACTCTGATATTAGCAATAACCAATTCTAAAAAGTGTTTCCATATAAACCAACATTTTTTTAAAATCAATGAAATTTTGTTACTGTGGCTGCAACCCTTGCCAGTCGTTTTCAGAAAGATATTTATAAATGCATTTTATGTACCAGTGAAATACCTCTTAACAGGATCCTTCAGCTGTAACACAAAGATGCACACTGAATGCTTTAATTCTGAAGAAGCTGATATTTTCCAGACTATCAGCCACACAATACTTATGAAAAATGTATATGGACAGTGTGTGTGTGTGTGTGTGCGCGCACACACACACACGCTGTCCATATTATATAGTTCCCCAAAAAATTAAGACTGACACCATATTACAACAGTTAATCACTGAATCCATATTATTCTGGATGGTGCAGAAGAATGTGTTAAGGTACAATTAAATCCTCAAGAGTCTTTTGTAACTGGCTTATTAGTAGTTAGAGATATAAAATTGATAAATCATACTGAGTTTTATAAAGGATCAAAATTTAATGTCGATATTACAGGAATTAATTTCAAAAGCGACAGAATTTTAGATTTACAACAAACATCCATATACCCCCTCAGTCTGCTTAAGAGTTGCTTTGCTGCAACAGGGGGCTAAAATCACCATTACCATGTATGCTCTCACTTAGCTGCACGGCAGCACAAGCCACACAGAAGAAGCCCAAGTAGTAGATTCTTCATAAATTAGTGTTAAAAAGCCAGGCAAGAGCCTCAGAACATTTCTTTTCTCCCCACTATATTAAAAGCTTTGCAAAATTAACAAATTGTATGACAAATTCATTCTGAGGCTTAAATCTCATCATGAAAAAATATTTCACACAATGGAATATTTGATCTGGAATGCTGCTCCATATGTGAATGCAAATATACATGTTTCAATCTAAATCCACTTATATACCCCACTTATTACAGAGCTGAAGTAAAAACACCTCATGAATGACGTAAGTCATTAATTACAAAGTTTTCTACCACCAAATTGCTTTTCATTTCCAGTAAAGACTGCTGCTTTGCTTCTACACAACAAAGCAACACACACTCTTAAGCACCTTCAAAACACATACCAAGACATTTTTTCATACTTCCGCTCTCCCCCACCAATATAGGTGTCAGCATTATTCATGCAGCAAAACACACCTACACTGTACACAAACAAACAAGCCAAAAAGTCACAATGAACAAAAGTTTTAGCAGTCACTAGGAGCCACTATGTGCTCAGCACTTTTTGGAGGAAAAACAAAAAACAAAGAAAAAAAGGACGTTTATTTTGGGACCTAAATATAAGTTTGGAGCCTAACTTTAGGCACCCATTTTTGAAAAATCTTGGCCAAAGAAAATATAAGTTAAGACAGTTATAAAACTATTTGCATCTAGTAATCTGTCGATGCTAAACTTTTTTGCAGAGAGAGTTTAGGAGGAAATTTCTAACAGTGTTTAAATGTTGAAAGCACATACTTTTCCTGATATAAAGTACCAATCCCTATTTAAACATTAAAACAATTTGAGACATTTTAAAACAGAAAATATACTAACACTTATTACACCTTATGAAACAGAAGTTTAATCATTAGTCTAATTTTGCTCCCATTGGCATCAATGAGAGGTTTACAACTATGTTCACTGGACACAGGATCAGGCTCCATATTCATGTCAGAGTGACATTCACCCTTCTACAGAGAAACAGCCCAGAGAACCTATGTTCAATTTAAGACCTCACAATGTTTTAAATGTGCAGAACCTTTGTTGAGCGCAGAGCTGAATTTCACCCATTTAAGATTTCCAGCAACATTTCAAAAGTGAGTCAGATATTTAGAGTACAATACTGTAGACCTTATGCAAGAGTCTCAGCGACTCCCTAAGGACTGCAGGATACAGCCCTTAATATAGTAATCTCTGTGGGTCAGATTGTGATCCTGGCTGTGTGTCCACACAGGAAAGTAAGGGAGCATAAACTCTCTTATTCCCTTGCATGAGCCACTCCTATTTACCAGCTGCAACAGGAGGTAGAGCAGCCTCTGCAAGGCTGTTACTCCCCATACAGATGGGTGGGGAGTGGGCAAAGTTTAGGCCTCCCCAAATACCAGACAGTGCAGTTGAGGGAAAGTAATCTGCACTAGCGATAGGAACTGTTTGTTTTCCCTGGAGCAAAGTATAATCCAATTTCTGGTCCTAGGGCAGTACAACTACACGCTGCCACTTACTTGGGATTTGTGACGGGGGGTACTATATACTGGGGCTAGAAAACAAATTTCTATAAACTCTCACAATCATTCTGTAAACACAGTTATAGCAAATTTAATATTGATGAGAATCAATACAGATTAGGAATGTTCACCATTCTTAAACACCATATACATTATGAATATATACTGTATATTTCCAACTGATTCCATTCTCAGGCTCAATGTATTAACCACAGTTGTAACATGTTTTATTAATTTATATGAAAAATACTTCACTAAGAAAGTAGACAAACTGCACAGAAATAGTACAAGTGTCATGTGCATAGCAATACAGCTTAAAGCATTCACATATGGCTTTGTTTAAATGAAACTATTGGGGAAATGGTCCTATTTGGACCTATGGTTATACAGTTGACATAATGTAAACTGTTTCACATCTTTTAGGCACTTGCTAACAATAGTGTTCAATCCCTGAAAAAGCAAAATCAAAAACAATTCAAATTGAAAACAACAAAAAACCCATGGATAATAGCTGTGTGTAGTTGAAAAACCTTTAAATCAGTTTTAGTAGTGCATGCACAGAACTGAAAAGGGGAAAAAATTCTGTGCAAGATTTATAGCAAGTAACTGAGCAGTACAAAAATATTTACATGTTTAGGTTTTTAAATATGTACAGAACAAAAATCCTGGGAACTCATTCTATAGAATAATAAAAATATAGGACATGATAGTAATGAAAAATATATGCAGTTTTATGGTACTGTAATTGCAATTAGTTATACAATATCTAACCCACAAAGTTCTTTGTTGTATCTCAACATTTGATGCTATCATTTTGCATTATTTTTAAAATTGTTTTGTATTTATATACCATACCTAAATAACCTGTATCATAATTCAACTTGGTTCTTTCTAAACGAGTACTGTAAGGTATTTATTTTTGCTTTTGTCACTAATCAAGATTATTCTAATGAATTCCAGTCTCGGGTAGCTTCCATCAAATGTCTCTGTCCATGCCCTACCCAATTATCTTGATTGTCAAATATCCTACCACAAAACCAGCAACTAAAGTTAGCTTTCAGGGTATTATCAGAGGTAGTTTTCACAATCTGATAATTGTTTTTGCTTGTCTTTTTCAGTGTTAATTTTAACACAAATCTTTCTTTTACAGGACTAACAGGTTTTATCATCCTGTACCTCCTTCGAGAGAGATCCTCAGTAGCAATGTCCAAAGTATTGCAGTATGCTGGTTCCAGAAGAGCATCAATAGTTCTTTTTGACAATGAGACCTTAAGAACATGTCCTTTAAATTTAGTAATAGTTTTCATTACATTTACAACTTCTGGAACATCTGCATCAGGATGGTTTAGTACTACAACTGGCTGATTTCTCCGAGGACATTTTACAAGTTGTTTAGAATTAAAAGGAAGTAGTTTCAAAGTCCTCACAGTTTCCTTTGATGCCCTTGGTCTGTAAGGGCCACTTGATTTGCTAACAACTTCAGTTTGATTCTTTTCTTTGCACTTCCTGTGCAACATTATTTTCTTTCTAGGGGGTTCTTGGAAATCATCCTTAGTTTTTCGTTTGGAATTCTTGTTTCTTTGTGAAACCACAGCTTCAGAACTTTTATGACCAGTTTGTTTTAAGCGAGGTTTGACTTTTGAAAATTTGTTTCTGGTGTTCCACGTGGACTTTTGGCTACCATAACTATTCCCTTTGTTAGCAATTACTGCTTGTGTAGAATTAATTGAACACTTTTGCGACCATGTCCCTGTAGGCGTGGTGGAACATACAGGTTCTACAGGAAGTACACGATTAGAGCTTGCTAAAGAGGGATTTGCTGGCATCAATCTACCTGGTAAGAATAAGGCATCACTAGAAGTAAGAATAGTCTGTTTCTGCCCTAGTGCAGAACTTTTAAAGGACTGCATTTTATCCAATTGTAGTGAGGGCACTGAGTTGCTAACTGATTGTTTTAGATCAGTAGTTGCATCAGAAGTAGAGGTCTTAATTTTCAGCAAAAGCTTTTGTTGCATGGCTCCAGTTTTCTTTGGTTGACAATTTTGATTATAAGCATTATCTTGAACAACATTATGTTTCTGTGCCACAGGCTTGTTTGGCGTCATACATTTCAGAAAAACTGCCTGTCGTCCATCAGGCAAAAGCGCATAAACAGGCTGCTTCTGTGGAATCTCCTGTTTTACTGACTCCAGGGAACCAAACACAGTGCCATGATGTTCTGGTAAATTTTTTTCAGAAGAAATTCCTTTCATAGAAGAATCAGCTGAATTTGTAATTATAAGAGGCGCTTTGAATGGCACGCTATTTGACAAATCACTTACTGCCCCATCAGATGCAGTGCTAACACCAGAGGAATTATTTACACTTCTAACACTGTCATTTTTCAATTCGGTCTTTGAAGTTGGTACTGTTATTTTACCATACTCTTGAGATGCAACTCTCCCTAAAATCTGAGAGCTATCACCAGTGACATTTGCAACTGTGCCAAGTGTCCCATTACTAAATGTCAATATCATTCCAGGTCCTTTATTTAAAAGGAAGGATGCAGGTATGCTTTTAGTCAAATGAACCTCTGATGAACTCGCTGATGGGAGAGGTTTTCCTGAAACAACTTGTAAGCTCGGTTGGTTAGCAAGATGCAAAGGTACAAGAAATCCTGGTGGAGGTGTCTGAACTAAAAGTGTTTTCTTCTGTTCTGGAAGAACTGGTGAGAAGCCACTAGGATTCTGGGTTGTAGATCGCATCCTATCTTTTACCAACTGCTGTGTTATGATTGCATCTGTATGAGTTTTAAGCAATGTACCAACACCCGCAGTTCTAGATAACTTATCCATTTCTTCTGCATCAAGTGATGTCATTGGTGCCTGTCTTTCTTTCCCAAAACATATACCTTCATTTATTGTGCTACATTTCATGTTCAACTCTCTCTTAGACATATGAACACCTACATTAGAAGAACTGGCTAAACCACATGCAGTGGAGTCTTTTAAGTGTGTAAAAGTTTTACTGTCTGTCTGATTACATGAAAATGACGGATCACAATGAAGTTTTACGCATGTATTTAACTTATTGTGAGATTCTTGCGGAGTATTTGATTTTACTTTTAGCACATCTTGAAGTAATTGGTTTACTTCAGGTGACAAATAATTGGATGCCTGTTTACTATGTAATGAGAAAACTGATGTGATTTTAGGCATAAGGGATGAATTAGCACAATCTGAAATATTTTCTGGTTTAGATTTCTCAGCTACATTTTCAAACACTTGGTTTATATTAGTGTCCAAATACTGTTTGCTACCACCATGCCATTTTTCCGTAAAACACTGTCTGTCAATAACACATTTAGATTGGTTTCTTGAAGACACAGAATTATTCTTAGTGTTTACATGTCCATAAACTGAATTAATATTTAACTGGGATGATACACATTTTTCGGGGTTAAAACCTCTCACTGACTGTGAAAATGAGGCTGTAGAGTCACTTCTCAAGCTGTTTTGAAGAAGAAACATTTTGCTGGACAGAAGGTCTTTAGGTTTGTCATCTGTTGGCATCCAAATGCTACATGGATTATCTGAAGAGTCTATTTTAGAGTAATTATGAAAAGGCAGTAGTCCCTGGTTAGATGAATCAACTGATGGATAGTAGAGATGATTAGGTCCACTGTTATTGCTCACTCCACCATTTTGTATTTTAAACTCAGTAGGGAAGGGCATTTTCATGGGGTCATAATGAAGTGTATTTGTAACTGTGGGAGATAATACCTGAGGACGACTGTGAGCAATACAACTTTCCCATGAGAGAACATTACCCCTAGTTCCAACCTTTGTCACCAAGTCACATGGAGGTGCAGTTGATCCAGGCTTCATTGGCAAATGAGTTGCATTCTTTCCTATAACTACAGTGGGAGATTCTACAGTCTGAGAAATAGTCTTACCATGTGATAAAGCATTATTTTGTTTTTCTGCTTTTGCTTTTCCTGAACAAGGAGTAGAAAATGAAAATGGAGTGGAGGTTAATGAGTGAAGAGAATTATTCTTCGGAGTTTGCTGATTAGTTACATGTGATGCAGCACTTGAAGATAAGCCGAAAGTATCAGCCGTTTGTAGCAAAGAATCAGCTGAGGCATCTTTAACACCATCAGATTTTTGTCCCGATAAATACACATTCTGTTTATTTGTAGGCAATAATTTTATTACAATATGCTGTTTTCCATCCACCATCTTAAATCCCATAAATTTAGCACTGTAGTTTGCTGGAACAGATATTTTATTATTTTTCACCATCAGAACTGTAGGTCCATGAACAGCATTTTTCAATAATCCCAAACCAAAACTTGATCCATCTTCTGCTTTATTGTATTGCATGGTGGTAGGCGACAATGTTCCACCTTGGAGATTATGCTTTTCATTATGTATAATTTGATCTTTTTCTTCATTCAAATGCAGCTCCTTTACAGACTGGTTTAGCTCTTCAGATTTGGGTTGAATTTTATTCAAATTCCTAAGTACTTGTGCATTTTGCTCTTC
This sequence comes from Trachemys scripta elegans, assembly GCF_013100865.1. Classification (NCBI taxonomy): domain Eukaryota; kingdom Metazoa; phylum Chordata; order Testudines; family Emydidae; genus Trachemys; species Trachemys scripta. Next base: position 96,121,051 of record NC_048304.1, on the reverse strand, counting down.
AGTTTTGTCATTTCCATTGTTAATTTTTTTCCGTCTCCAAAGCGCTTTCCTCGATGCTCCTGTTTTGTACCTTCTCAAAATAAGCTTGAGCCCTGCTGGAGTCTTTACTATTCTTTTTTCACATTTATCCTTCTCCAGTTTATCTTTTGCATACAAGTGATCTCTATGCAAAGCTATTACATGCTTTAAAAGGTAATCCTTCCGTGGTGCACTATAGCTGCAATACTGACAACTGAAAGGAAATGCACCAGTGTGAACAAGAAGATGCTCCTGAAACTCCCCTTTTGTAAAGCTGACATGATGGCATTTACCACATTTATACTGGATTTCATTATGTCTATGAATGTGCTGAACAAATGTGCCCACATCTCGGGTAGAAAACCCACACTTTTCACATTGAAAATGACCATTTATACAATGCTTTGATGTGAAGTGTTTTGTCAAGTCCAACAGGGTATATATATGCTCATCATTACAAATCTCACATTTTACTAAAGTGCTGCGATGGATGCGGCGATGTTGTTTAAACAACTGGAAGTCATTGGCTGAAAAATTGCACATTTCACAAGGATATGAAGGCAACTCTCCATAGTGTAACAGTTGAAAGTGTTTCTGTAGATCATTTGGGCTATATCTAATATTGTCTCTACATTTTGTACAGGTGAAATTCAGTATCTTTGCTGAAGTTTTCAAACCCTCTTCTTCAAACTGCACTTCTGGTTTACTTTGCAAATTGCAGCTTTCTGAACAATTTAGATGACTTCCATTTACTTTCTCTTGACTTAAAGATTTTCTTGCAGTTTGCTGTTTACACTGAAATAATTTTCTGAATCTATCAACTTCATGTTTCAATACCACTTCATTTGGAATGTTCACTTTGGGCAAATCAATTTTCACATTTTTCAGTCCATAAGAAAGACTGACATCTAAAATCAGTGGTGGAGGCATTACACTTCTAGTATCATTCACCAATGCTTTTTCCACAGCATTATCTGGAATACAAACATAATGTTTCTTTGTAGCATTATCTTGTAATAAAGTAGTCGGCTTTTTATCACAAAAAATGTGTTCCTTTTCAGATGGCATGGTTTTAAAAATATTCCTTATTTTGTTTTAGGGAGATCTTGTGAGTTTTTGTAATTTTTGCAGCAGACAAGCCTGTTATGCAGAAATATCTTCAGAGTTCCAGGACTTTCTCCATTTTAATTTCCCTGAAATTAAAAACAGCACAGTGAATGCTACTTTTTAAAAGCTGATTCAATTGTAACATACTCCTTACGAAATTATTTAAAGTATAGTTTATGAGCCAACATTTTAAATATATTTTTAACTGTTTATTACTTTTATATATTTGTATTGCTGTGGCGCCCAGGAGAAACAGCACCAATCCAAAAAACAAAATGTCTCCCTCCAACAATTATATTAACTTTATTTCTATTAAACTTTTTTGGATCATTTGGGCATTATAATTTAAAAAATATATAAAAATATTTTTAAAATTGTATGTGCTATACCTATTGACAAAAGAGAAAAATACACTTTAACAGTTCATGGCTACAGCTTTATGTTTTTTGTTTTCCTCACAACATAGCTTTTTGTAAACAGAAGTCTTAAATATATCTTCATATTGTGTAAGCATCAGAACTTCTGAGTGTCTTTTTTATTAAGTCAGACTTTATTATTCACTCAGGTACAGATAAACCTTGGATTCAATCCATATAAAAATAATTAACTTTACTATGACATGAGTCACGAAATGGCACCTAATGTATTATGAATGAATTCCTAAAGTATGCAGTGAAATTTGACTTCATTAATAAAAATATGAAAATGCCCCTACTTTTGCTAAGTTTTCACTACTCAGACTAGTAGCTAAATGTTATGCAACAGAAACCACTATCATCTAATCTTGGGGAATAGGCAGATTTAAGTTTTACTTTACAAATGATGTGGACAAAAAAATCTATTCCAATACAAAGCAGCACAAGAGGCTTCACTGGCATAAGGTCTGGAAGCTCAAGTCCATGTTTGAAAACAAGGTTCCCACATGGCAACATAGTATCAGGTGCAATGGATTGTCACAGAAAATCATTTTCACTCCTTAAAGGTAAACTGCAAAACAAAACAAAAAAAAACCTGTTTAGGTGGGTGTTTTTTTTTTTTTTTTTTGGTTAGAAAAAATGATATCTTCGCATCCCTCTTTTCTGGAGTGCTTTAGCAAAATTTTTGGAGATGTTGCTTGACTAGCAGAGTCACAAGATACTGTAACCTGAGCAGCAGCCTCCACACACACATGCATACCTACACAAGGTGATGGGGATACTGAATCATAGATCATTTTATTGGTTAACATTCAAACTGTAAGAATGAGTTTTTTCATCCCCTCTTGGTTAGGAGTATGCAAAAGCTACAGTATAGGTAACAGGCTCTGACAACAGCACAACTGAGGTTCTCTAAATATTTTATCATAGTCCTCTAGCAAGAGAAGACCCAACATTAAACACGTTGAAATCAAGCAGCAAGATAGAAGCTGAAAAAAATTCCAAGGCTCTATTTACACATCAGAGGAGCAAGAAAGGCAAAAAAACATTTTTTACACATATTCTTTATTGCACACCTTTAAAAATTATTATTATTAGGATTCCTAAACAAGTCTTCCAAATTATAAAGAGCAAAACATTTTCCAGTATTTTATACATCTTTTCAATTGCAATATATGTTATTATTATAGTACAGTAATAGCAATATTTTAGACTGAATTAAAATTCAACTAACAGTGTTCCTCAGTTAAGTGAATCACAGAATTTTAAATTACACATTTGGTGTTCTTAAAACAAATAAAAATACTTCTAAGTGTATGTGTTGGGTCTTTGGTAACTAAGACCAATGACCTGGCATACAGAAAAGAGGAATTTTATTTTTAGATAAGCTACTGTACATTTCCTGTTTATATTCACAAGTGTGAGATTACTCTATTTTGTGCCATCACAGAGGCACTGCATATACACTTCATTGTCACTAAAAGAAAAATATACTAATGTTTCCTCTTGTCAACAATAAGATCCACTGATGTACTGGTATATAAGTAGAGAAAATAATCTAGCTCCCAAATAAAGCATGGGTGACAAAGTATGGCTCAGAATTCTTCACTGTAGCTGGATATTATTAATAGACAAGATGCAACCCATTCAAATTATATGTCCCAGCATGCCATGCTCCATCCTGATGCTAGTAGCCAGCTGCTCAGATGACGATGGAGCATTATACTGAATACTGAGACCAGTAATAACTACAGACTGCACTTTGCATTAAAAATGAAGGCAGTCTGCTGTATTTTATGCAAAGGTGAACTTCAGGTTCCTATTATGGTACCAGTGTGGTCCTGAGTTGGGCAACCTTTCATTAACTGGATAAAACACAGATGCTCTTGGCAAAGTGTTTGCCAGATATATCCAACCAAGTTAAATTCTACTTAAACTAATTAAGCACACAAGTTACAAGTTAACACTCATATGCTAATATAAAACTGCCTCACTGTATAATAGGAAATTTTTTCTAAGTGTAGCTCCCCACACAACAAACAAAATTCTTACCTAGTAAACTTACAAAATAGAAGACCAGTGAAATTTGTGTCTTTTAGCTAGGCATACATTGAACTTACTCAGTAGGGAAAGATTAGATTTCAATTCTTCGTTTGCCTTTTCAACATTTTTCTTCCACAAGAATGAAAGGCATAAAAATACAATGATCAGAAAAGGCCGCAGTCAGGAGAAATACTTAAGAGAAGGATCTGGAAATAAAAGGACAGAGATTTAAAAAGCTGTAAATATAAGAATTTCAAAAACAAGCATAAATTCTTCACAATCTGACATTTTGTGTATTTTTAGCCAAATGAAGGATAGGACAAACTCTTATATGACAAATATGGTTTTGTCAAGAAGAATGGAGTAATTTGTGATATGATCTATAAATCTATGAGTGGAATTAACAGAGTTGGCAATCAAAAAACAAAAATGTACCCTCCCATCGATTTCTTGGGTACTTCTAATGTGCCTATAACTTTGGTAACCAAGTAGCCAGACATGATAGTTGTCAACAAACCACAGAAAGAGAACATTATTTGTAACCACTGGGCTTGTCTACATTTACAACGATGCAGATGCAGCACTTTGTGAAGATGCTACCTAGGCCAACAGGAGAGCTTCCACCTTCCCAAGAAGGGAGAAGCCCTCCCATCGACCTAGCAATCTCTACACTAGGAGTTCAGTCAGTATAACTGCGCTGTTACACCAACGTAAGTTTGTCGTGTAGACCAGGGCTCAGTCCATTGATTTCTGAATCTGCACCAACAACAACACAAAGTTTAACTTTGGCGAAGCCATACAACTATTTCCGGAGGATTTTGAAAAAATACTTTTTAAAAAGAAAAGGGGGGACATGAAAGGAAAAAGAACTAGTCTACTCACCACCATTTGAAAATAAAACTGGATTTACATTTCTTATATTTGATATCATGAGTAAGGACCCAATCTTGAAAACATTACGCATATGCTTAACTTTACTCAGATAAGTAAGCAGTTTCTAGATTTTTCTAGGCCCCAATCTTGTTTTGAAGGACTTCCAGTTTGTCAATATGTTGTTAAAACATGATGTAGGTGAAAACAAAAGCAAGCCATTGAATACAAAGAAGAAATGACCCAGTTTAATCTGATGATAATAATTAAGTATTCTTATTTTTAACATAAAAAACAACCAACATTATTCCTTTGTACACAAATTTAACTATTGTCCTTTGTACACAAATTTAACCATGTCAACTATTATACATTATGTAAATTTTCATCAAATAGTAAGGGAAAAAATTAAATTTGAAATATAATAAGGTTACAGCCAATTAATATTGTCAAAGTCTTGCATAAATTTTGTTTCCACTATCTTAAATTTTCTAGTTTAAAAATAACTTTCACATTTTTGGTCAAATCTGCAAACTTTCATTCATTTAAGCAGATCTTTGACTTCAATGGGAATATGCACATGTTTAAGGGCTTACAGAAATAGGGTCTGATGTTAAAGTATATTTGAGCTCTCATATCTTTATTTTATGAAAACAAAGTGAAACCTGTTAAATTTGAACAAAAATCTGAGACTAAATTAAGATGGACATCAACTGAGAAAGGTTTATTGTTTACAAAAGCATCTTATGTTAGAAATACAGTGCTATGCAATCATCATAAACATACCTACAATTACTTTCTTGAGCTACATTTTTGTAATAGTCTATAAAAAGCTTCATTAAATATACTATTAGCGCAGCACAGTGTACACATTTTAGACACTCTAAGCACCACAATTAAGTAGCTCTTTCTAAAGGCTACCAGCTGACTACTCTACTCATCGTAAGATATAAAACCATTGTGAAGGGTTTTCTAGTCTAGGGTATAAGCTCTCAGGGGAAAAAATGTAATGTGTGTGAGTGCATACACATATATGGTAGACAAACAGGGCTGAAATACAAAACCCAAGGTGTTTAGCTACCTTTATGAACACTTCTGAAGTAGTACATTTTAAACTATTACAAGGCATTACTACAAGACACTCTAAGCAAAAGTGGGGATAAAGGCTCTGGTGAGACACAGGGCACCTGATGGACAGTGAGTGGTCTCCCCCCGCAGCCACCCAGCCTGATCCCCATCAGCCTAGGCAGTGCTGGGCAGCCCCCCACATCTGGCTGCCCCGCTTCAGGGCCCCAGGCAGCGGGGGGTTCCCCGGGACGCTGAACTCTTGCTGCTGCCCACGGAGATGGCAGAGTTGCCAGGCGGGGACTCTACTGGCCCCTCAGCCAGGCGGAAGGATACACGGGCACAGACCATGGGACCCCTGCCATGCGGCGAAAGAGACGCTTAGTGCCCGCGGAAGGGGGCTCAGCCGCCTTCCCTCTTGCTCCCCCCTCGCCTCCCGCCACCCACCCGGAGCCTGGGGCCACCCCACAAACTTTCATGGCGGGAGGCGCACGGAACTATTTGATGGCTCAGCCCTACAGCAGGACGGCTTCCTGCCCCGACAGGGAGTCGCCCCCTGCTTTCCTCAACCCCCTCCCGTGCACGGGGCCGCAGCCCCCTCCCTGGGGGCCGCACAAGGGCCCATCCGCCCGCTGGGGACCGTGCCCTGCGCCCACTTACCTTGCCCGTCTCCATAGCCCTGCGAGTCACAATTGGCGGCCATAACAGTTTCCATCCGGGGACTGTGGTGCTGCCGAGCTGAGCCCAACCCAGCAATGGGGGGTGGGGGTGGTGGCGGCGGCGGCGGAGGGATACGCGCTTCACCTGGGACAGACGGACGGAGGCCGAGGAGGCCCAAGGAGGGGAGTGCGTTCTGATGACCCTCCAAGCCCCCAGTTGGGGGGAGTGCCAGGCCCCCTGGATGCCCCCCGTGCTGGCTGCTCTATGTTGACTGCAGCAGCTGTAAGGCTGAGATCCTGCTATATATGAGGCAGCAGCCTTGACAGCCCCATATACCCTCCCTCCTCCTCCTCTTAGGGTGACAGATAGCAAGTGTGAAAAATCAGGGTACTTTTTGGAGGGGGGTATAGTTGCATATATAAGACAAAGCACCTAATATTGGAATGTCTGGTCACCCTATTATCCTTGTCTATGACTGGAGGGGCTGAGATTGGGGGGTAGGGGGCATGGCATAGGAGCATAACACATAACCCCCAGTTGCAGGGCACCAACCTCCCACACTTCCTCCTCTGCCAGCCAAGTACATACCCCTCACCCTACACACACAACCCCTTCAGAACCTCAGACCTCAACCTTTTGAAATGGAGCCCTAACCCTGATGGATTATATGCTCACTAACCCCTCACCTACCCATCACCGTTATCCTCCCCTCCCCACAATACCCGCCAACCAACTCTGTTTTTTAGCAACAGTTTGCCATTCCCCAAAATGAACCTTTTTTGTGGCCAGTGTACTTCAATGGAGTAAAAAGTTGCATCTCTATTTTTCTCAGCAAATATTGCTATTTATTTAGCAAGTTTATAATACCTTCGCACAAACACACATGCACCCCATTTCATTCAGATTCATTGAACAATGACGGGGTACTCATCATCATATAGACAGGTTTCAGAGTAGCAGCCGTGTTAGTCTGTATCCGCAAAAAGAAGAACAGGAGTACTTGTGGCACCTTAGAGACTAACAAATGCTCTAATAAATTTGTTAGTCTCTAAGGTGCCACAAGTACTCCTGTTCATCATCATATAGACATAGATGAAGATATGGTTGCTGCTTCAAGGAGTCCAGTGCAGATAGAGACTTTGCCGCTCACACGCATTAGCACATTAGAAATACCTGGCATAGATAAGATTTTTTACACACTCAAGGTAATGTAGCAACTAAAGCTGAAAAGTTCTGTGGAAGAAATGTTTCTTCAGAGAGAAGTTGTTTAATTCACTAGAAGAGGGAGACTTTTCCATGTATAAGGGTTAAACTACAGTTGCCATTTTTATAACAATTATTGTTAGTAGAGTGTTGTGTTTGTGGTGCTTTACAAGACATATAAAAAGGCAAGGTACCTGTCTGAAGAATTTGCAATCTCAGATACATACAATACAATAAATTCAAATGCAAGAAGGCGAAGAGGTGTGATCAATGACAAGATCAATATAGGAAAGATTAGCGGCAGAAGTGAAATTTGAAGGAAGAAAGGGCATGGGAAAAGGAATGCTGTTCCAAACATAGAGGAGGCCATGAAAGAGGGTGAAAAGGCAAGAGGAAGGAGTAAAAAGGGCTGATGGTGTTTCCAGTTGCCTTCGGTGAGAACAGGATTGCACCCAAAGGGAGCAGTTCAATTAAGAATATGCCTACACTAGAACCGGTACAGTGGCACAGCTTTTGTAGTCTAGATGCTTTCTGCATTGATGGAAGGTGTTTTTCCATCTATGTAGGTCAGTGGTTCTCAAACTTTTTTTTCGCGGACCACTTGAAAATTGCTAATGATCTTTCCAAATGTTGTTTGTACTGTTAGCTAACTATTGTAAAGCGCTTTGGATAAAAGCACTATATCAAATAAAACCTTAATAATAATTAATGTTTTTTTGTTCTACAAATAAAAGCACACAACTCATATTTTAATATCAGTAGTCTTACCTTTCTAATGCAATGGATGTGCCCTCTCTCCCCTGCTGCAGCAGCCCCCGAGCTGGGGCTGGGATGGAGGGGGGTCTCTACCCCGCCACAGCAGCCACAGAGCTGAGGCTGGGAAGGAGGGCCGTCTCTCCCTGGCAGCCACAGCCCTGGTGCTGGAGAAAGTTGCCTCTTTCTCTGGCCACCACAGCCCTGCACATCCTAAATTCCCCCCACCCCCTCTTCTGACCTCACTCCCCCTTCCCACCTATCTCCTATTCCCCCTAAAGCCACCCCCTCACCTTACAAGTGCATCTTCTCCTGCACGGCTTCACTAATTAGGTGGATAGCCCTTTGTTCTCTCGTGTGCGGCTGCCCAGGCATGCACCTTAGAGAGAACTATCCGCGGACCACCTGAATGGAGCTCGCGGACCACTGGTGGTCCGCAGACCACAGTTTGAGAACATATGTTGTAGGTAATCTACCCTTCTGAGAGAGCAAAAATTTTCACAGCTCTGAGCGATGTAGCTAGGTCAATCTAATTTTTAAGTGTAGACCAGGCCTAAGTTCTCCATACCTGTTATTAAGTCTCACTAATTGAAAGGAGGAAGACTTCCTCTGAGGATTGAATTTAAGTCAATGTTTAAAGTTTCTCCCTTTGGAGATGAAGGATTATATTGTGTGTGGTTCATGTGTTAAAAGGAGCCATAACAAATTTCCATATTTTTTTTATATTTCCCTCATTCAGATTGTCATCACAGCTTGAGATATTGCCCCTGCATTTCTGATTTTGAAATGAGAATGAGAGGAAGCCATGTCAAGTTTGTGGTGTGCCAATTTAATATGTCAAAGGGTGCATATTCTTACAAACCCTCCGATGAAAAATCTTTCATATATGCTATATTAAATGTAGTTGTGTAACGCCAAAAGCAAGTCCATTTATCTCTGGAATATTTTACTGCCATCATGTTCTTATTCACTTTTATGTGTTTTTCTGCCTGTGATAAATGTGGAACTTCAAATAAGCATTATGCAGTTAAAATGTTACAACCATGAATTTCCACAAAAATGTGCATCAGAATACACAATCGGTCAGAATCCAAAAATGGAGATTTTCTTTCATTTTATATTGGAAGATCTATGTTTGCTATTTTCCTTTTGTGAAAGACTAGGGCTTTAACTTTTAGGGATAGTATTTACCATATATATTCGTTCATTAGCCTGTTAGTTTATAAGCCAACCTTCCAAGATGGTTAGGTAAAAATAGCAAAAACTGTATGACCCTTTCATAAGCCAACCCTATATTTCAGGGGTTGGCAAACTTTGGCTCCCGGCCATTAGGGTAAGCCACTGACGGGTCAGGACATTTTGTTTACTTGGAGCATCTGCAGACATGGAGCCCCTCAGCTCTCTGTGGCCGGAGTGCACCGTTCCCAGCCAATGAGAGCTGTGGGAAGTAGCGGGAGCTGAGGGTCTCCATGCATGCAGATGCTCCAGGTAAACAAAATGACAATGTATTAGATATTCAATTCAATGATTCCATAGAGTTGAAAATCATCAAATTTTGGTGTAGACCCGTTTATAAGCTGACTCCCGCTCTTTGATGCATCACTTTTTTACCAAAAATATTCGGCTTATGAACAACATAAGAACAATATACGGTATACACACACGTGCACACACAAACACATATGCACTCAGTTTTGCATTTGCACATTATTCAATTTTCATGCACAAATCCAAATTTAGGAGGGCATAAAAATTGAACTTCAGCTTCCCCATTTGTAGAACGGTGATAATGATGCTGTACTTCCATACCTCAAATACATGTTATGAGCCTTACATTATTAAAGCTTGTGAAATGCTTTAAGATTCTCAGATGGATGGTGCTTTACAATTGCAAACCATTAGAATATATGAAGTATTTTGTAGACTTATGGTGTGAAGGAGACCCTACTGATTCCTACTGTATATCATTTTTTCAGACATGGTTTACAAAATATTTAAAGTTCAATACTACAGTCCTTATTCAACCTAAATTCTCACTGACTTTTTGTTTCATTAATAGTAACTAGCAGTCTTTTGTGGTATACTGTTGCTCCTCTGCATTGCTTAATTGACTGCTTCAGAGTGGGACCAGAGCAGAGCCCTCAGTAATAAAAGAATGCCATCTGTGTCTCTAGAGTCCATCTTTTATTGGACCAGCTTCTGTTGGTGAGAGAGTCAAGCTTTCGAGCTACACAGAGCTCTTCTTCAGGTCTGGGAAATGTATTCAGAGAGTCATAGCTAAGTACAAGCTGGGAATGGGCGACAGGGGATGGATCACTTGATGATTACCTGTTCTGTTCATTCCCTCTGGGGCACCTGGCATTGGTCACTGTCGGAAAACACGATACTGGGCTAGATAGACCTTTGGTCTGACCCAGTATGGCGGTTCTTATGTTCTTAAGATCAAATAGTTTATCATAAGCAGTTACCACATATTTTAAGAGACCATTCAAGGTGAAGTGGTCCGTTAACACCCCTGTAAGGGGGGCTAGTGGGCTAGAGATTGTTGTAATAAACCATAAACTCAGTGTCATGATTTTTCGTGCGAAGCAACATTATAAATTTAAGCTCCTGGGCTTATCTTTTGAAAGTGTTGTGCAGGTTTCCTTTGAGGATGAGGACTCAGATATAGAGTGATCACTTTGTGAAAAGGTTTCAGAGTAGCAGCCGTGTTAGTCTGTATCCACAAAAAGAACAGGAGTACTTGTGGCACCTTAGAGACTAACAAATTTATTTGAGCATAAGCTTTCGTGGGCTACAGCCTACTTCATCGGGTGCATAGAATGGAACACACAGAAAGAAGATATTTATACATACAGAGAACATGAAAAGGTGGAAGTAGCCATGCCAACTGTAAGAGGCCAATCAATTGAGATGAGCTATCATTAGCAGGAGGAAAAAAATTTTTTGAAGTGATAATCGAGATGACCCATAGAGGGTGTGAGGATAACTTAACATGGGGAAATAGATTCAATTAGTGTAATGACCCAACCATTCCCAGTCTCTGTTTAAACCTAAGTTACTTGTATCTAATTTGCATATTAATTCAAGTTCAGTAGTCTCTCTTTGGACTCTGTTTTTTTGTTGCAAAATTGCCACCTTCAGGTCTGTCACTGAGTGGTTAGAGATATTGAAGAGTTCTCCCACTGGTTTTTGAATGTTATGATTCCTCATGTCAGATTTGTGTCCATTTATTCTTTTGCGTAGAGATTGACTGGTTTGGCCAATATACATGGCAGAGTGGCATTGCTGGCACATTATGGCATATATCACGTTGGTAGATGTGCAGGTGAACGAGCCCCTGATGGCGTGGCTGATGTGATTAGGTCCTATGATGGTGTCACTTGAATAGATATGTGGACAGATTTGGCATTGGGCTTTGTTGCAAGGATAGATTCCTGGGTTAGTGTTTATGTTGTATGGTGTGCATACAAAGAGAGAGGGGTTGGAGGGGTTGGAGAGTTGTTTGAAGGGGCTCTCTGTCACAGCCAGATAAAACAATTAGAAAAACTAAGTAAAAAGTGAGGTAGGTACTAGCCCACTAATGAACAGAGGTATATCCAACATTTTGTATGCAAGTTGTTCTGGTCAAGAAATAGTTCACTACAACTCTAAAACAAACTCATTAGCTGTGACTAGGAGACATTAGTCTTTATTAATAAAAGATAGCATAATATTCACAAAACCCAAGAGAATAGTAGGAGATATAGAATGATATCAGAATATAAAGTGGAGAAGAAAAAAAGGTAAAATATTCATTGTGTAAATCTGAAGACAGCCAAATGAGGACTCTATGACAAGCTAAACAAACTGCTCTAAGAGGAGCTAAATTTTCATAAGTGGTCAGGGATTATCAATGTTTGAATTGCAACTGCTGTTTTTTGGGTCAGAAAACTGTCTGTACTTTGAAAACAAAAAAAACAAACAACGCCCCAGGATGTCTATACATTGTTTTGTTTGCTTCCTCAGTGTGAATACTTGTCAGAAAAATCATCATGAAAGAATTATCTATGCATATCAGAATGCAGTTCACATCTATAGTACTATGTCACATTCATGTTTATACTTTTTTGGGGCGGGGGGCATGAAAATATAAATTGCTTTGTCAAATATGTTCCCATGCAGATTCTACAAAATATTAACATTTGAGTTTTATATATCTATGAGGGCTGAAGGACCTATCGATCAAGGTGAGATTAGATAGATAGATAGATATGCTGGAGATTCAATATAATGACAAAGAAAAACCAGGAACATAACTGATACATATGACACAGGAGTATACTAATAACAGTGACTTTACAGTGAAGTCAAGATTCACATAAGAACGTATGTATAAAGAAAGATATTTTGTTACATTTAATATTAAGGTTCCTATTTTAAAAGTTGTAATTATTTTATAACTGTTCTTACCAAAAAATAATTATATAAGGGTATATCTATACACCAAAGAAAAGCCTGCGGCTGGCCTGTGCCAGATGACTTGGGCTCGCGGGGCTCAGGCTGGAGGGCTATTTCATTGCTGTGTAGACTTCTGGGCTTGGCTGGAGTCCAAGCTCTGGTACCCTCTGACCTGGCAGGGTTCTAGAGGCTGGGTTCCAGCCTGAGCCTGGAAGTCTACACAGCAATGAAACAGCCCGACACCCATGAGCCCGAGTTGGCTGGCCAGCCCAGCCACAGGTTTTTCTTTGCTGTGTAGACATACCTTAGAGTCCTTAGGATATTTGAGCCAAAAGTACTCTCTGAGATTTACCAAGTGATACCATCCACTCCCTCCACGTCTGCAAAGGTGTCAAAAACACCTCAGAGACAATGGTTTCAAAGGCTGACTAAAAACTAATTGAATCAGAATAGACACTTGATCACTGCCCATCACTAGGAGATCATCAACCAATGCAACCAGATCTGAAACTAAACTGAAAGGGATCAAGGAAATTTAAGGACTACAGATGAGTCCAATGTCTCACTAAAACCTTTTCACCAACCAATATTCAGAGTGTATCCAGCTGAATGCAGAGACAGAAATAATACATTTTCCTAATACTGTATATATTGATGTTAACATCACACTGTGATTGTTCTAATGTGGTATCAACACCATATTGTTTTGTTTAGGGTTTGGCAAATGCTGCTTCTTAACCAGAGCCTCTTAGTGTTCTCCTACCCAAGAGTGACAACACATATAATACAGCTGGAGGATCTAGAGATTTAAATATCACACTAAAAATGCCTAGATTCCTAGGAATCTCAGGTTAAATCCAAGCAGAGCCAACTCAGTTCTTTATTCTTCTTTAGCAGATAAGTTGAATTTGATCCACTTTATGGTGTGGGATATTTCAGATAAGATATTAAAATCCAAAGTGCTCTATGTAGGCATGAAAGATCCCATAGCATTTTTTATAAGAAAAAATTTGCTCTAGTCCCCTGGGCCAATATTTCCCTTCTTCCAGTGTTGTGCAGTGTTCTGCGGGCTGGCAGGTTGACACCTTCTTCTGCAGAAGTGGCTACATTTATGTGGTGTGGAGCATTTATTCCTTGTACAGTGATTTAGAATAAAGGTACTATGTAAATAAAACATTATATTATGATATTAGATTAATAAATTATCTGTGATCCAGACTGTCCCTGTTTTCAGATAATGCAAAATGAGGTCTACAGCTAAGAGTCAATGACTTATTTAAGGATTTCCTCAGAAACTCTGAAACGAGAACATTGAATTATAAGGTCAATTTTGGGGTAAGAGGTCAACACAAATCATGTTGGAGAACTCCACATTTTCATAAGAAAGCCACTTATCCCCATTAATGACACTGCCTGTGAGTCTGCCGGACATACACTTGCCTAATTCTGAAACAGCTTCTTTTTGAGGAATCTTAGAAGAAATGCACTGTTGTTATTGATAGTGTGCTCCGTACTTGAATTAATAAGTGAATATGTCTGGCTAAAACTGATAGCGTTATTTCACGTCTTCTGCTGTGCTTTCATCCCATAGCTAACCTTCTAGATAGTTTGGGGCATGTTGTATTTCTTCATGGACATCGTTTATCTGGAGTTGATTTATGGTATCGCGTTAGCTGAGACTAGATTCAACACTGAGATTTGAAATGGTGGGGGATTTTAGATTTTTTAAAGAACCCAATCTATAAATATACATATAAATAACTACTGATGTGATTATTATCATTGACATGGAGAAGTAAAAGGGACTACTTACATGAGTAAAAAGGTACTCCCATGTGTAAGTATGTCCAGGATCAGGCCCAAACAAATGGGGCACAAATACTCTTTGGATCCACTTCTGTTCTTAGACTTGGTTGAACCTCCAGTTTCTGTTGAGTCTAACATAATTTTAAGTCAAACTTACTTTCTATAAACTATGACAATATTGTGGTTTTCTTCTGTAGTGCTTCAAACCTATTACCCACACTCCTGCGACATTAAAGGAGTTGGCTTAGATGGGTCTAATGCTGACTGGCACCATGAAAACTACAAAGAAGGTTAAAATATCAACCACTTTTCTATTACAGTGTCATTGCATGAGCAATGCGAGCAAGACCACTCTGAGAATGCAATGACATCCTGATATTAACAAAGATATCCTTGGGTGTAGGCATTAATACTGGTATATTTAAGAGATAACAAATCAGTGGGGTAGCATTGCCATTTGATTATGGTCTCCTGCTATTTTAACTGTTGAGGCATTTATCATAAATAAATACGAGGCCAAAGCAAGATGTTAATTTTTATATCGGTGACGGTTGTTCACTGTATCATTGTGCATTCTGATTGGCTGAGTCAACAAACAGGCTACTTCAGCCAATCAAAAACAGTTTATTCATCAAGAGGCAGTTTTTTTACTTTTATGAATAACCTGAGTTTCTGCACTACACGATTTTGGTCTCCTGGATTCTGTTTGTCTTAGAGAAATTATTTATCGGGTGTTCCTAATAATCGCAGCTCATCCACAAAGTGCAGTAGTTAAAAATGTACACTGTACTTCATAAAGAAACTGATCTCTGACTGGTTCATCTTTTTAGTTTGTTTTAATTATTAGCATAAATTGGGACTATCTGAAAAAAAACCAAATGTGAAATTAATGGATAAGTACTCAGCAGACTGAGTACTGTTAGGACTGTTTATTATGAGGAAGACAGTGAGCATCTTGTAAGGTATGACCTTGTAAGGTGACTACATAGAGTAGAATGATGACACAAATGTGTGTTTCCTTTGAACTCTGCAGTTACATTGCATTGTATACCTATAATGTTACACTCTTTATTTAAAAAAGTAATTTTAAAACAATTGAAACCAGCCATCTAACAATCTGACTACTTGGTACAGATTCCATGTTCTACATAAATCACCTTTGAATGTTTTGGAGCCATCTTTTTAAATACATATACTCTGGTTAAACCTTTTAGATAAAATTATTGTTGAAACTCTTTCTACCCCAACAATGGAATTTTCTATTAGCCATTTTACAGCGTAACATAAAACATAACATAACATAACTCAACTCTCTCTCTCTCGCTCTCTCTCTATTTATAGATACACCTCTACCCTGATATAACGCTGTCCTCAGGAGCCAAAAAATCTTACCGCATTGTATGTGAAACCTCGTTATATCGAACTTGCTTTGATCCGCCGGAGTGTGCAGCCCCACCCCCCTGGAGCTCTGCTTTACCGCGTTATATCCGAATTCATGTTTTATCAGGTCGCGTTATATCGGGCTAGAGGTGTATGTATATATATAAAAGAGCACCCAGACTGTCTCCTTCTGGAAATAAAAATGCTCCCTTGAGCTGTTTTGATTATACTAAAGAGACAAGGTAGGTGAGATAATATCTTTTATTTGACCAACTTCTACTGGTGAGACAGACAAGTTTTGAGCTTACACAGAGCTCTTCTTCAGGTCTAGGAAACATACTCAAAAGTGTCACAGCTAAATACAAGCCCCTTTTCACTGAAGCTACTGAACCACATTCTGTTTTCATTTACACCTGTGCAACCTCCTGAAAGCTAATGGGTTGAATGGCTATAACGGAGAACCAAATATGGCTCAGTGAAAATATGTTCACATATTTCACGTATGTGTGCTATATACTGAATCTTCCATGTCCTTATGTATTGGAAGCATCTCAGGCATTTTGGACACACCCATCAAATGCTCTGTATACAGCCTTCATCACCTTATTATCTAACAACCTCCCAGATACTACACTGCATTTATAAAGAATTAGTGTAGGTGTTTACTAGCAAATTGCAGTGTATATGTTGTCAGAAGTATAGAGAAGCTTCAAGCAAAATTTTCCATGAGATCTATGGCAGAAATGTCCCTTCTTCAAATGCTTCTATGTGTCAAATGGGGATTTGTAACTATTTCCTAAGATGAAATCCTGGCCCCATTTAAATCAATGCCCAAAATCACATTGATATCAATGGGGCCAACTGAGAAGCCTAACTTTGTGGAGTCCCATGTATGCCTGGCCCATGCAAATGAGTGTTTCACAATGTGTTTGTCCAACGATGATATTCTTTATACAGTATATTCAGCAGAAGGATGTGCATGCCAATTCCATGTGCTTGTGCCAGCCAGGGAGAACCAAGACCAAATGGATAGCTGTATTTCATTTAAATACTGACTATCTGCAGGTCAAATCTTGGTCTCCAAACTTTTCCACCCCCAACAGATCTGCCTACAGTGATGGGTATCCTACAAATGCTATAAATAATAAAGAGAATAGTCTTTAAAACCCAGATTTCAGGGGCAACCAGAGAAGGTTTGAAATGAGTTCCACAGGTCTGCTTGTGCACAGCGATCCTTAAACTATGGAACGATCTGCTATCCTAAGAGGAGAATTTTACCCTTAGTAAACTAAAGAACAAGAAACCACACACAATTGACAAATGTCTTCCTGATGCAACATTTCAAAATACATCCTGAGTACTGGTCTTATTTTCTTTAGCAAGGCTGGCATTAATTTTCCCCACTAAAATTTAACGGTGTCGAATTACAGACATACAAATAGGAAAAACTAAAATCAGCAGGTTATTTTAAATCATAACTGATGAAATTACAAAACTGCATGCAGCTTTTGTCACTGCAGAATGTATAATTTGAGCCTGCTGACACTGTTTCTGGTTTAGCTAATGGCTGCATTCTAGCTTCCCCTTCTATAACAACTCTCTGCTGTACCAACTCGAATAGGCATCTTTTGAGTACTGTCATAAGTCATTGCCATCCAAGTGTTCATTTGAATAATGAAGACGCCAGCCTAGTTTTGGGCAAGTTGTTGAACCTCTCTGTGCTTCAGTTTACCCATCTGTAAAACCTAATGCACTTACACTTCACAGAGGTGTTGTAAGACTTTACTAGCTGTAAAGTACTTTGAGATCCGTCAATGAAAGGCACTATATGCACTTAAAGTATTTCTTTATCTTGCACTGCATACAGACCAAAAGACTGATATCCATGTGAGTATTTGACATAAGTGACCACATTTTACCCTCGGATACACACATACAACTTTGCAAACCAAGTAGATGACTCTGGTTAGAAGGATAGAAAATCCAGTAGGTAGTGGATATCATGGATACATTTTTGCTTTCAGGAATGAATGAACAATTCCCGTTGACCTCAGTGGAAACTGGGTGTGCATATCTGTGTGCAGAATTTGGCACTACTTGTTTCCTCTGTCTTCTATTTTCTGCCCTTTTAACATCAATCACCTATATTCTGGTCACTGCTCATAGTAACCTTGGTTCCCGTAACATCCTTTGAATGACACTTAAATCTAATATTGAAAATGTATTTTCACTACCAGGAGAATGCAGATTGACTAATACACTTTCTTTCCCCTCACATACCATTATGCTTCTCCAGACTTTTGTTACATTACCACATACTGAATTTTAGTTAAATCTCCCACAACATGCCCTGAAAAAAACTCTAGATTGTTCATCATACCAAAGGTATTAATCAACACAAAACTTTGCCTTCTTATTTCAGCCATTTGTTATTTATTGCACTGCTTCCTAATAAGATTTCAAATGGATTTTTAAAGTGATATTCTCAGTCTACAAGAACATTTAATAGTCTTATTACTCTGACACAGTCATATGATCTTTCTCACCCTTTTTTGTCATCTCACACCTTGAGTCTTTGGTTTAGTATTCAGACTAGCAGCCGTGTTAGTCTGTATCTGCAAAAAGAACAGGAGTACTTGTGGCACCTTCGAGACTAACAAATTTATTAGAGCATAAGCTTTCGTGGGCTACTGCCCACTTCTTCGGATGCATATAGAGTGAAACATATATTGAGGGGATATATATACACACATACAGAGAGCATGAACAGGTGGGAGTTGTCTTACCAACTCTGAGAGGCCAATTAAGTAAGAGAAAAAAATTTTTTTGAAGTGATAATCAAGCTAACCCAGTACAGACAGTTTGATAAGAAGTGTGAGAATACTTACAAGGGGAGATAGATTCAATGTTTGTAATGACTCAGCCATTCCCAGTCCTTATTCAATCCTGAGCTGATTGTAACAAGGAGATCAATCTGTAACTGACTGTGAACAATCAATTGAGATAACCCACTACCTTCAGACCAGCCAAGTATTTAACTAAATCCTCTCCACAGAACAAGTTTGGCAGAGGCAGCAGCACAGTTTGAGCTTCCCCATGCCATCCTGCAATTTACCTTTGTCCTTGATTTAGAGTAACCACTCACCAAGGCAATGGCCATTTCCATGTCCATTCACTGCTTGGCATCTCTAATATCAATTGTTATGGTGTTTTTTGTGATGATAGGGACATTTTGTCCTCAAGGAACTAGACTGAGCTTAAACTCTTTTCATATAGCCATCAGTTGATAACAATTTCCAGTCACTATCAATCTGGGCTAAATTTGATCTAGGAACCTAGAGGGGGAAAAACCTCTATATCCCATTACCAATCCCTTGATGAGACTCATAGTCCCCCTACTAGTCATTTCAAAAGATACATCTGAGATATCAGGTGCCAAGTTGCCTGTTAATTGTGCCCCTAGGCTTTAGAATTCACTGCCTAATGACAACAGATCAGTTACTCTGTGTTTACTTCATTTGAAAACAGACTGAATAATGACATTTTTGTTTTGCAAGCTCTTTAATTAATCTGAGATATATAAGCTATTATTTTAATTCTGTGCCCTAGGAGGCTTCCTATGCAATATTCCAGACATGCATATTGTATTAGTTCCTGTTTAAAAAAAAACTTAGTTGAATAGAATATTGGCTTGTTTGTTGTTTTTTAGTGAAGTACATTTGTGTGGGGGAAAATAATCCTATAAGTGAAATCAACTGGTAGTATACACTGCCATGTACTCAGTGATACTGAGCGTAGTTTTCCATTTGAAAGATATGGAGCAAGAGAGAACTGATGGATTTCTTCTTTTAACTAAAAACTCTGCAACTGATTTTCCTCTTAAATATGAAATACCCAATCACGTAAAAGAGATCAGTAAAAACTACTACATAGTAACAATCACAAGCAGCACTGTTGGAGTTATATCAAAGAGATTTTTACATATAGACAATTAATTGCCAGATGACAGCAACCTTGTTAAGATTCATCTATGTATAACCAGCCAATTCCCTTGAAAGAATAAATTCATGAAGAAAAATAGTTCAGGAAATATCAAGCTTCTGGCACAACAGCATGTGCGGGATTACAAAGATGTACATAATACTAAGAAAATATAAGAGTTGATACCCCAGAACACTGGGTGAGGCACCACATTGTCATTAAATATGACAGACTCCACATTATCTTAAAACTAATTGTTTTTGCCTTCAGCTACAATTCAGCTTTCCTATTTCCATCTCACAACACTCCTTGTGGAACATCTATGCAAGAGTCAAGGTGGATTTGACCCATGATAATGTGTTTTGATTTTACAAATATGAACTTGTTATGTATGTGTAGGAGGAGCAAAGGATTAGGAGCAAGGAGAATCTGGGGTTCTAATCCCACCTGAGTAATTTACAGTATAACCTTGGGGAAGTCACTTGACCTACCTGTTGTTACTCAGTAAACTCAGAAATTGGATCCAAACTGCACCTCAGAGAATATCAGATGCTTCTCCTGAGCTTCTCTGAATTAATAAATTACAATAAAATAATGGTTTATATGTACAGTGATATGCACAATAATCAAATAAAAGTATAAGAGAAATCTCTTATTTTAATGGCAGGGCTTAACTGATGCTAATAGACGGACTGTATATCCCCAAAGTAAATAAACTAACAAAAAAAATGTTGTATGTACTGTTGTTGTAGCCAAGTTAGCCCCGGGATATTAGAGAGACAAGGTGGGTAAGGTGTGGTATTTTTTATTGGCCCAATGTCTGTTGGTGAGAGAGGCAAGCTTTCAAGCTTATATAGAGTACATTTCTCAGCCCTGAAAAAGACCTCTGTGGAAACTTGAAAGCTTGTCTCTCTCACCAACAGAAGTTGGGCCAATAAAAGATATTACCTCACCCACCTTGTCTCTAAAAAAATATGACTATCTTGCTGTCGGAGAAAATAGCGGCACACAGGGGTAACTAAATATGAGACACATTCCAGCTGTTTCTTTGTATTCCAGCATTCATCAGTTTATCATATTCGAGAGATTGGATTTATGTAGCCAGATTTTCAGTTGCATCCCATGTAAATTACTGAGGGGGGAAGCTACAAGGAAGCTGGTTGCAGATCTCTGATTCTGGGGCTAGTTCTGCTGCTTTCAAGGGACAGTCTGGCAGCTGAGGATCACTAGACTGAAGAAACACTCCAGCCACTTCCACTCCTGCCCCTGAACATGCCTGACACTCGTCCTAACTAGGAGCTCATATTTCAGCAGCACTACACCCACAACTCCCCTAAACCAGGGGAATCCCCAGCTAGGGAGATCTGACGGCTTTCTATCCCCTTTGTGTTACCAGAGTGCTTTGTTCAGTCAAGGCCTAAATTTGAAGTATTTTCTATATAGATTCCCTGGTGTTCTTTATTAGAAAAAGTGGAGAGAGTAGGGATAAATTATCAATGCTTAATAATGTTAGCAAGAAAAATATATGAGCCCAACTAGTTTTTGAAGCTCATACTTCATTGAGGTGAATACAGTAGAGGGGAAAATGAGTTCACTCATTTACTACAGCTGTGTTTTGTCTGGAGACAGTTTCATGCAAGGCTGGGTTGAACGCATTAAATAAGACATCTGATAACATTATCATGGCTGTATCCTGACAACTGACAAGTTACAAAGTTGATATTTTCAAATGTAGCCTTACTTATTTCTCTATAGAAGTGAATTTAGAAATATCTGCATTCTCAATATAGTGCAGAATATTGCAGAATGCACAAATTGTGGAGGCGCTATAAATCATAGACGCCACAATATTTTCATGGCCCAGTTTCTATTCTGTACCCGATGGGAAGGCACAGGATCATGCCCTGGTTTGAAGTGGGAAACATAATATCTTTCATGCAAAATTTCCCTGACATGCCCTGAAAGCAGCAGCCCATGTTCAAAGGTGCCAGGTTTCTTCGAGCTCGAAAGTAAGGAAAAGGGAAAAGAAGGAAACAAAGAAAGAAACAAAGAAAGAAATCCTGGCAGGAGTTAGACTAGATGAACCTTTCAGTCCCTTCTAATCTTATGGTTTTATGATTCTAGGAAAGAAAGAATCTTAGCAGGTAACTCCTGGGCGTGCTCAGATGTGATTTTTCAGTTAATAACTTTAGCATTTTCCAACCAATTTATTTTTCAACTTACTCATTGATGTACACCTCAGTGATGAGTGTGCGGAGTCTTGGCACTCCCACCTCCCCATATCCCATATGTTGACCAGCACAGCTGAGCCAGCTTGGATGGTGTCATAGTTTGACACTGGTATAGGCCAGTTGCCACAACAACCACCACCTCCCCAGAGCAAGGGGGAAGCAGGGATGGAATTATGCCTGGGACTCTCTGCGGCACATTGTCTCACAGGGCTAATGCTATGTTGGTGTAGCTTATGCATCACTCTTTGTTCAGGGTTGTGCCAAGTGGTACAATCTAGCCAATAGCATATTTCAAAGTTCAGCCATTACTGTACTGTCAGAAAAGGTGTGACAATAATTTATTATGGTGTGAAGGTGTATGTTTTTCAGCCACACAGAACTCAGTACTGGCTAGATAGCTTTCCCCACAAACTTTCTTATAACAGTCATCTTTGAGCAAAGACGAAGGATGAAAAATTTAGTCCAAAAGGAGAATTATTTTAGAAAATTCTGAATAAATGAAAGAAGGGGGTATAACTGAAACTGTTTTACAACCTCAGCTACTGCACAGTATTTGCTACCAAGCAGACATTATAATGTATAGTGGAAAGCACTTTAATTTCCTTGTGGACTAATGGCAGTACATATGGAGGTATATAAATATGGCATACAAGTGCTAATAGTAACCTTGTGTATTGTATAGATCGAATAATCAGACATGTTAAAACATATAGAAAGTCAGAACTAGTGTTAATTGCAGTTTTAACACAATACTTCTGGTTTTAGCCAAATGGAAGCAAAGCAGTTGTAACTCTGTTTCAAAGAACCTCCCTTTTTCTCCTTTTAGATGGGTACTTTCCCACCTGACTCTACATCTGGGTGAGAGAATCTCAGAAAGATCCTGAGCCTTGTTTATAATAAATATCCCTGATTAAAGCTGGGAGAATCTGAATCTTGGGCAATAAAGCAGGAAAAATAAAACATATAAAGGATGAAATCCTGACTCCATTAAAGAAAATGGGAGTTTTGCTGTTGACTTTAATGGGACACAATTTCACCCATAGTACAAAGAAAACAATGTAGAGGACTAGAAAGTATCCCATCAAGTTATTCGCTAGGACACTAAATAGTTTTAATAAATTTTATCATATATATTAAAGTTGGTTGAACTGGTAGCACCAACTATTTTTAAGGTTACCCAATACTTCCCATTATAATACCCTGTTTTAGTTGTTTATAACTTTAACTGAGCTGAAATTTTCCCATGCTTGGAGTCAGACTTAGGTGTGGTGTTTTTTAATTTCAGCCAAAATGGTTTAGCCATATCCAAGAATGAGACCCAGTAAAAAATACATTGTTCTTTCCATTTAAAAAAATAATAATGACCTTTTCTTTAAAAATCTCTAGCACCTCAGGTTTGGGAATTGTGATGTGAAATTTGACAGGGGGATGGCCTTTGTGTCA
This sequence comes from Trachemys scripta elegans, assembly GCF_013100865.1. NCBI lineage: Eukaryota > Metazoa > Chordata > Testudines > Emydidae > Trachemys > Trachemys scripta. The sequence continues at coordinate 96,097,635 of NC_048304.1, read as the reverse complement.
GGGATGTGTGGCTTTTGAAAATCTGCCTAAATTTTGCCAAGTTATAAGCCTTTGAAAATTGTAACTCACATATGCTCAGTAGAGACTTGCTAGAACGTAACAGCTAAAATCTCTGAAGATTCAATTCCATCCTCCCTAAAAATGCTCCCACATCACAAGCACCATCCCCACCAAGCAAACTCCAGGCCAGGGCTACAGGGTTGAAATTAGACTTTCCTTGTAATCGCTGCTTCCAGTTGCTCCAAGCACAATAGGGGCAGGGCTCTGGAACTGAGAGCTGGAAGCCTCTCTCCTGTGCTGTCAAAGACCCTGCTGCTGGCACCCAAGCAGCATGGAAGCTCTAGAGGGGATAAAAGGCAGACTGAGAGAAGGGAAAGAAGTAAATTGGGACTGGAGATGGGGAGGAGAAACTGATTCTAACTGGCTGGGCAAAGAGAGTAAGGACTGGTCTACACTACGAGTTTAGGTCGAATTTAGCAGCATTAAATCGAATTAAGCCTGGACATGTCCACATGATGAAGCCCTTTTTTTCAACTTAAAGGGCCCTTTAAACGGGTTTCTTTACTCCACCTCCGACGAGGGGATTAGAACTAAAATTGGCCTTTGCAAGTCGGATTTGGGGTAGTGTGGACGGAATTTGACGTTATTGGCCTCCGGGAGCTATCCCACAGTGCTTCATTGTGACCGCTCTGGACAGCACTCTCAACTCAGATGCACTGACCAGGTAGACAGGAAAAGCCCCGCAAACTTTTGAATTTCATTTCCTGTTTGCCCAGCATGGAAAGCATAGGTGACCACGCAGAGCTCATCAGCACAGGTAACCTTGATGGAGTCCCAGGATCGCAAAAGAGCTCCAGCATGGACAGAACGGGAGGTACGGGATCTGCTCGCCATATGGGGAGATGAATCAGTGCTAGCTGAACTCCTTAGCAGTAAACGAAATGGCAAAATATTAGAAAAAGTCTCAAAGGCCAGGAAGGACAGAGGCCATAACAGGGACGCACAGCAGTGCCGCGTGAAAATTAAGGCGCTAAGGCAAGCCTACCACAAAGCCAGAGGGGCAAACGGAAGGTCCGGGGCAGAGCCGCAAACATGCCACTTCTACACGGAGCTGCATACCATGCTAGGGGGTGCAGCCACCACTACCCCAATCGTGTGCTTTGACTCCATCAATGGAGAATCATGCAACAGGGAAGCGGGTTCGAGGTACGAGGAAGATGATGATGAAGACAATGAAGATAGCTCACAGCAAGGAAGCGGAGAAACCTGTTTCCCCAACAGCCAGGATATGTTTATCACCCTGGACCTGGAACCAGTAACCCCCGAACTCACCCAAGGCATGCTCCCAGATCCTGAGGGCACACAAGGGACCTCTGGTGAGTGTACCTTTGTAAATATTACACATGGTTTAAAAGCAAGCGTGTTTAATGACTAATGATTAATTTGCCCTGGCAATCGTGGCCAGTACAGCTACTGGAAAAGTCTGTTACTGTGTATGGGGATGGAGCCAAAATCCTCCAGGGACATCTCCAGAAAGCTCTCCTTCATGTACTCCCAAAGCCTTTGCAAAAGGTTTCTGGGGAGGGCTGCCTTATTCTGTCCACCATGGTAGGACACTTTACCACGCCAGGCCAGTAGCATGTAGTCTGTAATCATTGCATAACAAAGCATGGCAGCGTATGGTCCCGGTGTTTACTGGCATGCAGACAATATCCATTCCTTATCTCCCTTTGTTATCCTCAGGAGAGTGATATCATTCATGGTCACCTGGTTGAAATGGGGTGATTTTATTAAGGGGACATTCAGAGGTGCCCGTTCCTGCTTGGCTGAACAGAAATGTTCCCCGCTGTTAGCCACGCCATGCGGGAGAGGGGTGAAGTGATCATCCCAGAGAATTGGGTGTGTGGGGGGGGTGGGTAGTTGGGTTTGTGCTGCATGTTAACCCAGAAACCGCAGCCCCTCCTTTTACATTGCAAACCCATTTTAAATGGCCAACCCAACGGGTGCTTGGTATGGGAAATGAGGGCGCTACTGTTTAAAACCATTCCCACATGTTAAGAAGGTTAAAAAAGCCAAAAGACTGTGGCTTACCATGGCTGCCTGCAAGCCGAAATCTGTTGCCTGGCACTGCGTGAGTGATCTCTCACACCAAACCGGCAGGCCCTCAATATAAGAGGAAAAATGCAACCTTGTAACAAAAGCACATGTGCTGTGTAATGTGAACTGCAAAATGTAATGTGAAAGAGTGTACCCGTTGTTCTCTAAAATGTGTCTTTTTTAACCACCTCTCCCTTCTCCTCCACCACCAGCAAATGTTTCTCCTTCACCGAGGCTAGGGAAGATTAGAAGGAGAAAACGGCGGACTCGGAATGATATGTTCTCGGAGCTCCAGATGTCCTCCCACGCTGACAGAGCACAGCAGAATGCGTGGAGGCAGTCAATGTCAGACTACAGAAAAGCACAGTATGAACGAGAGGAGAGGTGGTGGGATGAATCGCGGGCTGAAGAGAGCAAGTGGCGGGCTGAAGAGGATAGGTGGCATCAGCTTGCTGACAGAAGGCAAGAGTCGATGCTCCGGCTGCTGGAACATCAAATTATATGCTCCAGCGTATGGTTGAGCTGCAGGAAAGGCAGCAGGAGCAGAGACCGCCGCTACAGCCCCTGTGTAACCAACAGCCCTCCTCCCCAGATTCCATAGCCTCCTCACCCAGACGCCCAAGAATGCGGTGGGCGGGCCTCCGGCCACCCAGCCACTCCACCCCAGATGATTGCCCAAGCATCAGAAGGCTGGCCTTTAATAAGAGTTAAAGTTTTAAAATTTTAAACTGCAGTGTGTTCTTGTCCTTCCCTCCTCCCTCACCCCTCCCAGACTACCTTGGCAGTTATCCTCCTAGTTGTGTGATGAATTAATAAAGAATGCATGAATGTGAAGTAACAATGACTTTATTGCCTCTGCAAGCGGTGCTCGAATGGGGGAGGGGAGGGTGGTTAGCTTACAGGGAAGTAGAGTGAACGGGGGGGGGGGGGGGGAGGGTTCATCAAGGAGAAACAAACAGAAGTTTCACACCATAGCCTGGCCAGTCACGAAACTCATTTTCAAAGCTTCTCTGATGCGCACCGCGCCCTGCTGTACTCTTCTAACCGCCCTGGTGTCTGGCTGCGCGTAATCAGCGGCCAGGCAATTTGCATCAACCTCCCACCCCGCCATAAATGTCTCCCCCTTACTCTCACAGATATTATGGAGCGCACAGCAAGCAGCAATAACAATTGGAATATTGGCTTCGCTGAGGTCTATCTGAGTCAGTAAACTGCGCCAGCACGCTTTTAAATGTCCAAATGCACATTCCACCACCATTCGGCACTTGCTCAGCCTATAGTTGAACAGGTCCTGACTCCTGTCCAGGCTGCCTGTGTACGGCTTCATGAGCCATGGCATTAAGGGGTAGGCTGGGTCCCCAAGGATAACTATAGGCATTTCAACATCCCCAACGGTTATTTTCTGGTCCGGGAAGAAAGTCCCTTCCTCCAGCTTTTGAAACAGACCAGAGTTCCTGAAGACGCGAGCATCATGTACCTTTCCCAGCCATCCCACGTTGATGTTAGTGAAATGTCCCTTGTGATACACCAGGGCTTGCAGCAGCATTGAAAAGTACCCCTTGCGGTTTATGTACTCGGTGGCTTGGTGCTCCGGTGACAAGCTAGGGATATGGGTTCCGTCTATCGCCCCACCACAGTTTGGGAATCCCATTGCAGCAAAGCCATCCACTATGACCTGCACATTTCCCAGAGTCACTACCCTTGATATCAGCAGCTCTTTGATTGCGTTGGCTACCTGGATCACAGCAGCCCCCACAGTAGATTTGCCCACTCCAAATTGATTCCCGACTGACCTGGGTTTAGCAGGCCGTTGATTTCACGGAGGGAGGGGGAAGCAAATGAATACAGAACAAATCTGGTCCATCTATTTTTTACATCTTAAACTGGCAGCAGACGGTGCAGCATGACTGATAGCCATCGGCATCTTCTGGGTGCTTGGCAGAAAATGCTGTATTACGACTGCTAGCCATCATCATCAAGACGGTTCAATAGGAATGCCGGCAGGACTGAGTCTCCAAGAGACAAAACATGTCTGCCCAGGTGCCTCTGATTGAACTCACTGAGGAATATGACGATGATGGATATCAATCATAATACACCATCCACTGCCAAAAGGCAAGGAGCTGCTGCTGTGTAGCAATGCAGTACCACGTCTGCCAGCACCCAGATGACATATGGTGACGGTGAGCTGAGCTGAGCTGAGTGGGCTCCATGCTTGCTGTGGTATGTTGTCTGCACAGGTAACCCAGGTAATCCAGGTAAAAAGGCGCAAATCAATTGTCTGCCGTTGCTCTGACGGAGGGGGAGGGGCCTGACGACATGTACCCAGAACCCCCCGCGACACTGTTTTTGCATCATCAGCCATTGGGATCTCAACCCAGAATTCCAATGGGTGGCAGAGACTGCGGGAACTGTGGGATAGCTATCCACAATGCAACACTCCAGAAGTCAATGCTAGCCTCGGTACTGTGGACGTGGTCCGCCGACTTAATTCACTTAAAGCATTCTATGTGGGGACACACAATCGACTGTATAAAACTGATTTCTATAAAACTGGCTTCTATAAATTCGACTTAATTTCGTAGTGTAGACATACCCTAAGTGTGGGAGGTGGGGGTGGGGAAGGGAGGAGAGGCTGGAACTGGTTGGACAAGGAGACTTAAGCCTGGGAACTGGTGTGGGAACATGGAGGACTGTGAGTCAGTTGGCTGGGTGGAGAAACATTGGTGAAAGTTGGGGGAAGAGGGGTGACTGGGCTTGGTTGGCCTAGGAGACTGGGAGTAGGAACCAGTGGGGATGGGGGAAACAGGACCAGAGGGGAAGGGGTGGAGAGGGGAGACCGATCTGACTAGGAGCTGTAGTATGGGGAGAGAACTGGGACTGGCTGGGCAAAGAGATTGGGACAAGGAGCCAGAAAAGAGGTGAGATAGAAATTACATGAGGACTCTGGGCTAATGTCAGTGCATCCTTAATTCAGCCTCCTGGTGCATGCATTATGATACAGTCTTTAATTACATGATCACATACTACTCTTTCCACAGGACCTTTGCCTCCTTCAATGCACCAGGATAGGGCCTGATCTGGGGAGAATCAGGGTCGTGAAGTGAAAGAGGCTATTGTCCATAGGATGCCTGATTCATTTGTTTCAGAAGTTGGAAGATGTATAGTGAATGAGGTAGAGCATTGCAGGAAGAGAACGGATGGTCTCATGCCCTAGATTCTATCCCTGCCTCTCCCACAGAGTTTCTCAGGGGGTCACTAATTGTGAGCGCTTCATTTTCTGAGTCCTCAATTTGAGGTCCTGGGGTCTGATTTACAAAAGTGCTGAGCACTCACAGCTGCACCTGAAGTCAGTGGGAGCTGTGCTTGAACATATGAAGTGCTATATAATACAAAGTACTCTAAAAAGTCACGTCCTAGGCATCCCAAATTGGACTCCCAAAATTAGTGGAAACTTGTGACATTAAACTCTCTCGGCCTCAGTTCCCTATCTGTGAAATGGGGATAATACCACCCCATCCCCTCTGAGGGGTCTGAAAATAAATGTATTAATTTTTGTAGAGTGCTCAGATACTCTAGTGATAAGTGTTATAGAAAAGGTGATGAGGAAATTAATAATTCTGTCTTCAGAGTAGGGTTTGAATATTGTGCCATAAATAAGGCCTGGGGCCACACATTGAACAATGAGGAGAAAACAAAATATTGAGTGAGCATCATCTATTCTGTGCACTGAATGACTCTGGGGACTTGTGAAAAGAAAAGAATGTGATCATGTAGTTAAAATTGTATCATAATACCTATGCACAAAAGAGCTGAATTAAAGCTGCAGAGGCAACCTTAATTCTGGCATTTTTTAAACTTTTGAGTGCTTGACTTTGTAAACTTAATGTTCTTTTAATGCAGTTGTGTGTGTGCAATTATACATCACACACACACACACACACACACCTGCTAATTTAAGTAAGCATTTCCCCCAAAGATTTACCACGTTTGTCTCCCATTTGCACTCCACCACAGAAGGGGTTGATTTTAAGTGATGTTCATAAATTTTCTCTGCAGAAAGGGGTCAGGGTCAGGACCTTACTCCACTGAAGGAACGTTGGTAAATTTGCTGATTAAGAAGTTCAGGGTCAGGCCTTTCCTTTGTTACTCCCCATTTTAAACATTTCTCTTTCACTTTTGCTTCGCTCCCACATCTCCCTTTCCTCAACTTAAAGCTCACAACATGCTTTTTGTAACTTGTTGCATTTTCCCCCATTTGTTCCTGTATATGTATTGTTCTCAGGGATTTTTCCCTTCTTCTCAATTTTTTTTTTATTCTGGATCTTAATTTTCTGTGTTTTGTTTAATTTTTTCCTTCTCCATCAGTCTCTCTCTGTTTATCTATCTTGTTTCTGACAGCCATTTAGGGTGACCAGATGTCCCGATTTTAAAGGGACAGTCCCGATTTTTGGGTCTTTTTCTTATATAGGCTCCTATTACCCCCCACCCCTGTCCCGATTTTTCACATTTGCTGTCTGGTCACCCTACAGCCATTTTAGACTTGACTCTAACAGGGAGGTTATGAATCTGAGAGGTGAAGGCAATGTGTGTGAAAGTGATCATGCAATGATATGTTTCATGATTCCAAGGAAAGAAAGGAATGATAGAAGCAGAATAAGGACAATGGACTTCATAAAAGGCAGACTTAAACTCAGAGAACTGGTAAGTAAGGTCCCATGAGAAGAAAATCTATGGGAAAAAGGAGTTTAGGAGAACTTGCATTTTCTCAAAGAGACAATATTGTTATGACCTGGATGGGTGAAACCTTGTTATGGTAAACATAAGCCCTATCTAAGACAAAAGAGTATGTGACTGAATATTGTTTTGAGTAGGTGTGGGTGGGCCTGTGAGAGAACACACAGATACTGAGGGCACTGACAACCACAGGGAAAGAGGCAGGCAGAGGCAAAGAGGCAAGAAAAGTCAAGTAGGGCAGGAGTCTGTAAGCACAGTGTTAGCCTAGAAAAAGCTAATAAACTGCTCCTTCGTTCTTGGTTCCTTCTGCATTCACATTCAGAGATGCATCACTTTGTACATTCTTTGTAACTAAACAAAACTGCATCTAAGAAATACCTGATTATGACCAATTTCTACCTGGAACATCCCCGGGTCCCCAAACGTCGCTTAACTGCTCAGGTCAAAAGGGGCAACAATATGAAAAGGCACAACAGCAAACTCTCCCAATGCGGAAGAAAGATAGGAAGAATAAGAAGAGGACAATATGGCTCCAACAGAAGTTCTTTAGTGACCTGAAAATCAAAAAAGAATCCTACAAGAAACTGGAAACATGGACAAATTTCTAAGGAATACAAAAGACTAGCACAAGCATGCAGGGACAAAGACGGAAAGGCTAAGGCACCAAATAAATTATACCTAGCAAGGAGCATAAAAGGCAATAAGAAATTCTATAAATACATTAGGAGCAAGAAAAGGATGAAGGAAGGCATAAATCCTCTGCTGAGCAGGGAAGGACAGCTAATAAGAGATGACATCAAGAAGGCTGAAGTGTTATTTTGCTTATTTTGCTTCAGTCTTCACTAAAAAGGTTAATAGTGACCAGATACTCCAGAGAATTAACTAGACGGGGGGAAGGAACATAAGACAAAATAGGGAAAGAACGGGTTAAAAATATTTTGATAAGTGAGACGTATTCAAGTCAGCAGAGCCTGATGAAATGCACCATAAAGTACTTAAGGAACTAGATGAAGCATCTCAGAACCTTCAGCAATTATCTTTGAAAACTCATGGACGATGGATGAGGTCCCAGAGAACTGGAGAAGGGCACACGTAGTACTTATCTTTTAAAAAAGAACAAAGAGGACCCGGGGAATTATGGACCATTCAGCCTAACTTCGATACCTGGAAAGATGCTGGACAAATTATTAATCAATTTGTAAGCACCTAGAGAATAATAGCCAGCATGGATGTGTCAAGAATAAATCGTGTCAAACCAACTTAATTTCCTTCTTTGACAGGGTTACGGGGTTGAGCAGATGGGGGAAGCTGCAGACATGGATATATCTTGATTTTTAATGCTTTTCACACAGTCACTCAGGATATTCTCATAAGTAAACTAAGGAGTTGTAGTCTAGATTAAATTACTACAAGGTAGGTGCACAACTGGTTGAAAGACGTCAATCAAAGAATAGTTAGCAATGGTTCGCTGTCAAACTGCGTGCACATATGTAGAGGGATCCTCCAGGGATCTATCCTCCAGGGATCTGTCTTGGGTCCAGTAGTGGTCAATGTTTTCATTAATGACTTGGGCAATGGCATGGTGGGTGTGCTTATAAAATTTACGCATGACTCCAACCATGGAGGGGTTGTTAGCACTTTGGAGGGCAGGATTAAATTTCAAAATTATCTTTTCAAATTGGAGATTTGGTCTGAATCAACAAGATGAATAAAGACAAGTGCAAAGTACTACCCTTAGGAAGAACAAACATCAAATACACAATTACAAAATGGGGAATAACTAGCGAGGTGGTAGTACTGTTGAAAAAATTCTGCGGATTACAATGTATCACAAATTGAATATAAATCAAATTTGATGCAGTTGTGTAAAAGGCTAGTATATATAATTAACAGCATTGTCATATGTCAAACATGAGAGATAGTCGCCCCACTCTGTTCAGCCCAGGTGAGGCTTCAGCAGGATTACCATGTCCAGACATGGACAAATTGGAGAGAGTCCAGAGGAGAGCAACCAAAATGATAAAAAGTTTAGAAAACTATCTATGAGGGAAGGTTAAAAAAACTGGGCATGTTTATTCTTGAAATAAAAGACTGAGGAGGGATCTGATAGTCTTCAAATATGTCCAGGAAAGTGATCAGTTGTTCTCCATGTCCACTGAAGGCAGGACAAGAAATAATGGGCTTAACATGCAGCAAGGGAGATTTAGGTTAGATATTAGGAACTTTCTAACCATAAGGATAGTTAAGCTCTTGAATAGGCTTCCAAGGGATGTTGTGGCATCCCCATCACTGAAGGCTTTTAAGATCAGGTTAGACAAACACCTGTCAGAGACGGCCTGGATGTATATGGTCCAGCCTCAGAGCAGTGGGGTGGACTAGATGACCTCTTGAGGTACCTTCCAGCCCTACACTTCTATATTCTATGGGGAACTTGCAGGGAGCACTTGGAAAATAAACAGGCTCAAGAACACTGTGAACAATAGCAGTTGCAGGGCCAGCAGGAAGCATCAAAAAATGTGGTTTCCTCTGTGGAAAATATATTTGCTTTGACTATTTCAGCTTTGGGTAGGAGGAGGGATAAACAAGTCTGGAGTCTGGAGAGTTGCTCTCCCTTTCCCCTGCAGATATTGCTTCCACATATTTAATCAACTAAAAATATAATCGGAATCAGAGATTGTGCTTTCAGCAATGGCAACAGGAAGAGAAGGTTACATAGACTGTAAGCTCTTTGGGGTAGAGACTGCCTTTTTGTTCTGTTTTCGCACAGCACAATGAAGTCCTGGTGCAAGACATGAGATCCTAGGTGCTACCAAGATAGGGCCTCTCTGAAACCTAAATTGAAATGGAGGATAACATTTTCAAAAGCTCCAAAATGACTAAAGAGTTTAAGATTCATTTTCCAAAGTGACTTGGTCTGATTTTTCAGTGGGACATAGCACCTTAGGAGCCTAAGTCACTCAGGCTCTTTTGAAATATTTATCCAAAGTCTGAAACCATAAGATGTTTCAGGTATGAAGCATGGCAGAGTTCTTGTTTGTTTCGAGCAACTCTCCGACTCCTATTCCCAGCTCCTTTTGGACTTGGATTTCTTCAGGAGTACAGCAGAATGTTGGTCATGTGTGAAGTCGAGGTTGTTAATCCTCTTTCTTTCAACACCTTGGACATTGATTTCTTATTACACATGGCTCGTGCACTCCTATCTCTTAGAGGGCTTTCAATGAACTATTAACAAAGCAATGGCATTTCCTCAAAAAGTGCTTATATGTTTCAGAAAAGAGTCAAAGTTTATGCCTCGAATTGTCAAGAGAGTCTAAGGAAGTTGGGCGTTCAACTCCAATAGAGCTTCAGTAGAAGTTGGATGCCTAACTTCCTTAAGCTCCTTTGAAAAATCAGGATGAAACCGTGATCCAGTGGAAGTCCATGGGAGTTTTGCCATTGACTTCAGGAGTGACAGGATTTCTCCCCAATCTACACTGACACATTGAAGGGGAAGTGAATGTGAAAAGCACACAGACTGAAAATCTGAATCTAATGGAAGTGTTTCAGTAAAACAAATACAAACAACAGGAGGTGGTCTTAAACAAGGCATTTCTGACCTAGAGAAAAATGTTTTGCAATTATTCTTTCAAGGAGCAACAACTTTGAACACATGATCAAAAATAAAATACATGTATAGAAAGGATTATTTCTAAGAACAGGAGGAGTTCTTTTCTGGGTTAAAAAATGTCATTTCCTGACTGGGATTTATCATACAACGGGAATTAAGAGAAAGGAAGAATATAAAATGTAGGCCACAGTGGATTAGTTAAAACAGACTTAAGTGAAATTTGACATGTTTTACTAAACTATTACTAATCCCAAGTGCTCATCTTACTAAAAAATATAAATATGATATAGAAGGACACTAGACATGCTGGACCAACTACATCTGTGATACAAATGTACTGAATACAAAATGGGGTAAAATGCTCTTACTGGTGTAAATGAGTGGAGAATTTTGATTGGGTAACATTTTGCACCCATCTGTTGATGACTGCACAAAGCAATGTAAAGTCAGGCCCAGGAAAACAAATTCACCTCATTTAAGTTACATAAGGGTTACAGTGATGAATTTGGTTCAGAGAGTCTTAAACAGATTACCCTCAGATTTAGGAAAGCCAGACATCTAAATATACTAGAAAGTTCACCACTGGTCCAGTACAGTATCCAGACAGTTCTGTAGGCTACCTATACTATAGGAAGGAGGATGGTCTTGTGGTTAAGGCCCTGGTTGAATCTAGCTCTGCCACAGGTTTCCTTTGTGATCTTGGGCAAGGCACTTAGTCTCAGTGTACCTCAGTTCAGTAGTGCTGGGATAATGTTTGGGAGGCACTCAGCTATGAAGATGATGGGGGCCATATAAATACCTAGAGAGAAATCTTTAGGGAGTTACATGTGAAGACAGTAGCCACAGAGCATAGTCAGCCTATGGGATGATCTATAGTTGATCTCTTTGGTAGAAGACAGGTGTTCCTAACCACTGAACTAAGCTACAAAGTGCATAAAGGGAAGGGCCAAAGTGCCACTGTAATGCCCTGCCTGTATAGCTGGGCAGGGCACTAAGCAGCTCCACAGTGGGAAAGTGAAGAGACAGGAATGCTCCACACAATCCACAGAGCAGGTGTGGAGCTACTCCATCAAGGGTAGCTCAGCCCTACATGTGTCCCACAGGAACCCCTGCTGTGGATGAGCAGAGTAACTATACAGTGATTGATCCTTGAATTCACAATCCCCTTCTCCCCCAAACACACATCAACTCACCCCTGCACTGCTCCACCCATCATTTACATGCCACCATGCAGGTAGCCCCAGAAAGTTAGGCTCCAGACAATACAGGGAACAGGGCAAGCCCAGCATGACATCTCCAAAGACTGCCCACCAGTTGCACAGTGAAACCAATAGCAAAATCATAAATATCCACTGCATTTTCCATCCCTAGATCTCCCAGGATTTCACAAAGGAGAGTGAAGTACCATTACCATTCTCAAGTCTATTTAGATGCTTAAATATAGCTTCAGGTCCCAAACTTTAAGTTGCCAAGTCTGAAAATTTTGTCCTACATGATGTGCCCAAGGTATCCCAGTGACAAACCCAGGAACAGAACTCCGCTTTCATTACTTCCAGCCTACTGGATTATGCTGTCTTCCTTTTAAAGAGGCCACAGCATTTTTTCAGATCCCCATTTTTGGTTCTTTGCTCTCTAAGGGATGCCTCCAAATGGTGCCATCTTCTAGGGGAAGGAAAGTTTGATTGGAACAGGAGGCTATATCAGCATCTACCTTTGATAGCTTGGGGCCATAGTTTTAGTTTATCAGCAGGAAGCTTGTGGTATTTAGCAGGAAGGAATGGCAAACAATATCTGGGGCCAACCACATTGTTAAGGAGAGCATTATCTGATTGGTGAATGTATATAGGGTTTTCAGCTCTTCTTGCTACTGCTCTCAGTAGGAGCTGCCCAGAGTAACAGCTGAGGGGAGTGAGTTTTACAATTTAGTGATATGCCTGCACAAAAAAGTCAAGCTCAGTAAATGATGAGAGGAATCAGATTATTCATCTCAGACAGACATATCAATGTGGTAGTCAATAGTAAGGTGTGGGGAGCAGGGACCACTTAAGAAGAGGGGAAAAGAAAGCAAGGGTCTGGCAAATAAACCCTCCTGGATGACAACTGGTTCATCACCTTATCCAAAAGGTTATGACTGGCCTTATCAGAAGCAGCATGAGTTATAGACGCAGGTCTGACCTTGAGCAGCGGTATAACAATGGAGGCCTTCTTTGCCGCAGTAACAGGTCTTATCTTAGGAGAAGGAGGGATGTTTGCAGGACCAGCCTGTACTCTAACTGCAGCAAATACTTTATCAAGCAGGGAAGTCAAGTCAAGCATGGAGGAAGGAGAAAAAGGCAGTAACCACTACTGAGAAGTCAGTCATAGATTAGGAATTCCCTACCTCCGCTAGAGACTTCTGTGCACCCAAACAGGTTTGTCAAAATTGCTGGAGGTGGAAACCGAAGTAAACAAACATCACTTAGATCACAGGTTTGGAGTCCTGAGAACTAGAAAGGAAAAAAGTTAACCGCCTTGTGGTGGTTTGAACAGCTTTACCTTAAAAGACACATTTAAATAGTATTTTTCTGACTTTGTCTTCTCACCATTCTTACATAAGTGTCCTTGATGTTTTTCACTCACATAAGGAGTTGGTGGGTGTTAGTACAGAGAATAAATCAGAGTGAGACAGAGTAAGAGTTTGGGAGTTGCAGGCTGGAATCAAAATTCCTCAACACCAACATTTTATCTGCATTTCAGTTGTTGATACTGCCTCCTACCCTCCTAACATTGTGAAGCCTCCCAGCATTCCTGAACCAGTTACAGGAATTGTGGAAAGTGAATAAAATAAAGAGATGTCTGTTCCATGTTGTCTGAAGGATTACCAGAGTAGTGATCTTATAAAACTAGATGTTCTAGCTAATAAAATTCAAAACATCTGTAAAAGACTGGGATATTATTCTTTGGCCGTGGCAATAAAGCATATTTCTTTGTCTGTAAATAATGTAGCCTGCTTAAGAGCTGTGAACCCTGAAAGTGAGTAATACTAGTCCTCACTCACAGGAGCAAAGGTTTGCAAGCATTGCTGTTCTGCAGTGCAGGTAGCAAAACCCATGTATTGTAACTGAGATTTCAGTCCTCTTAGGGAACACAGCAGACCCTTTAAACCCATTGGTGGTTTATACACTTGAGACATACTTACTGTATTGTTATCCAGGGGGATGGGCAAGCACAGCACCATCACTGAAGCCCTTGGGTGTGACAGGCACCTTCCATTCAAGGTAAATAAGGGAAGAAGTAAATGCCTGTAGGCTGCTGGCCTGTTCCCCCAATTGAAGAAGCAAGGTGACAGAGCACTGGACTGAGACTCAGAGACCTGGGATCTATTCCTGGCTCTACTATTGACCTGCTGGGTGACCTTGGGCAAGTCCCTTCACCTCTCTGTGCCTTGATTGCCTCATCTGTAAAATGGGAATAATGATACCTCCTTTGTGAAGCATTTTGAGAGTAGATAAAAGTGCTATATAAGAGTTAGGTGTTCTTAATTAAAAACCACACCCAAAATCTGTTAAAGCCTTTTCTTCAGGGAAATAGTAATAACTGGTTCTAACAAAACTGGTGTTAGACCAGACATGCTAAAAAAGCTGGAGAATATAGGGAATCCAAAATTGGTCTCAATTGGAGACCATGATTGGGGAATGTGCACCTGTTCAAAAATGGGAAAACTGGTTTTGAAAACTGGACCTCTGGAATTCAAACAAGATGTTTGGGTAGCTGAGATAGCCAGCCAGCTAATAGCCAGTTTGGATTTCCTTATGGCTAATAAAATGTGTAAATAAAATGGCAGAAAAGTTGTCCTACAAATTCAATCTGTGAAAATTCCTGTTACATGGTCTCAGGCAACAGGGCCAGGTTCTTTGACTGGCAATACCAGTACCTAATCACTGGGGGGTAAGTTAACTAAAATCTTTCCACCACCCACCAGGTAGGTAACAGAAGAGTAGAGAGGGAAAATTTTTGAAAACAAACAGGAAATTTATTAAAAGGTTTACTAACAATGTCATGGCGGGGGGGGAGGGAGAGAATAAAAACAGATTAAAACCATAAAACAGCAATGTGGTTGCCCAAAGATAGGCCTGAAGCCCAGTCCCCAACACAACCATTGACAATTTACACTTCTAACAAAACAAACTAAACCAAGGTACCCCAGAACTGTACTGTATCTCAAAGGATGGATCTCAAGTGGGATCAGCTGCGGATGCTAGTGACAGTCTCTCCGTCGCTTGGGTTCGTAGGGACCTGGACCTGCAACTGTGCACACAGTGGTTACCAGGGACAGGAGGAGCTCAGGACCTTCACTGTTTTGGAACCAAGAACCAGGAGACCACTGGTGTTGGCAATCACTGGAACAAGGAACAAGGTAAGTGGATTCTGGTGGAAGATACCCCAATTGGTGGGATAGATCAGGTAAGATGGTGAAGGAAGTCCTCGATGCCTGCGCAAACGTGACAATCACTGGCTGCATCTCAGACGGACAACCATGCTGAGAGGGTGTGCAATCCTTTTATGCCTTCTGTGTCGCGAAAGTTTTAGTCCAGACCGGTTTGATCCAGTCTCCTCAGAGGCAGTTTCTGCGGCAAACCCTGTTTCCCACCAAACGAAAAGGTGCGAAAGTGAGTTGTGAACAACCAAAACTGGACTCCATTTTAAAAGATGGATTCTATTGTCCAAAATGCCTTATAACTAATTATTTTAATGCAAATACAATAAATTCAAATGTGAACAGTGAAACGAGCATAAGTAAGCATAAACAAACATATATAGGAAACTCCACCCTACATATCCTCTCCTTGACTACCCTTTGGAATGCGTTTGAGGTGATATATCATGTTTTTGCATGCATTAGCTTTTTTAATGCATTCAGGTCTGCACCCAGATGAATAGGCTCTATATGTTTATAAAGTAGATTGATATCACACCCTACAATTGAAAACATTGCACACATATACAAATTAATGAAGGGATCATACTTTATAGTATGAAACTTATTAACACAGAATTCAGTACATGGGCTTCTTAAGCAAATTCAGTGCTTATTTACCATAACCACAACAGAATGGTTGACATGAGAGGGAAACATTTGGTAGTGGCACCTATCTTCCAGTGGGTTAATACATATATGGGTCTCCTCTCTAACACCCTCATTGCAAGTGTACCCTAAGCCTTGTTGTTTCATACATGATTGAACGTTGACGATATAGTACTTTTTATTTTTCAATAAAAATGTACCCACTTACTAATCTCCATAGGGAGAAAAGCAGAGGTATTTACGAACATTCCAGAGGATAGATGAGCTCCTTCTGTGCATTCTTTAAGATGAGTATGTAAGCTATAATGGTCCTATTTTTGTGAAGGTAAGTGAAATTGACCATTTGCCACCATTCTTGGTTCTGTTTTTCAAACTTTGTGGCATTTTTTCAAATTAGATGCCTTATTTCAATGGGTACAATGCCATTAAGCCCCGTCCCTTATAATGGATTTTGCAACATCTAGAAGCCATTGCTGGGCTTGCACACATGCTAAGGCCTGCGAAATATTAGACTGGAGAATAACCAGAGCACCTATTAGTCTAAGGTGATCTTTTTTCTGGATTTGTAACCAATCAGGCAGTGTGTTTGCAAGTTGTATTTTAAAGTGCCAATTTGCATGAGGGAGGAGGTGAGTAGACTGGATAAAGAGGCCACATCATGACCCAGACCACCTATGCGGTTAGCCAGTTGCTGCTGGTCAATTGTATTAAGTATTTGCTGCTGGTCAATTGTATTAAGTACTCCCAGCCCAGTTTCTACACCCCCTAACAGCTTAATTGTAAGGTCTCTGGAAGTTCTTTTGGGCACATTCTGGGGAATTACTTCTCTGGTCTACACTTCCCAACCTATTAGTAATGGTGTAATGTAGCTTAAGCATTGCCAACTAATTGGGGACACCGATAACTGTATTGACATGATCACCTTCTTAAGTGAGTACTCAGGGCTGATCATGATTGTCCTTGAAATATCCCTCTTTATTACAAATGCGCCTATTTTGCTGGTGTATGGCTCAGGGACCACTAGGACCTCATGCATCTGACGAAGTGGGTATTCACCCACAAAAGCTTATGCTCCAATACATCTGTTAGTCTTAAAGGTGCCACAGGACTCTCTGTTCCTTTTTACAGATCCAGACTAACACCGGCTACCCCTCTGATACTAGGACCTCAAAGGTTTTTCTGATACCATATGGCCCTGTAACGTACCATGTTACCTGAATCCTTAGATGAAACATCAGTAGTAACATCTCCAGAACATATAAGAGGAAAAACATGTGCGTTAACAACAAAA
This sequence comes from Trachemys scripta elegans, assembly GCF_013100865.1. Taxonomy (NCBI): domain Eukaryota; kingdom Metazoa; phylum Chordata; order Testudines; family Emydidae; genus Trachemys; species Trachemys scripta. The sequence continues at coordinate 96,080,838 of NC_048304.1, read as the reverse complement.
ATACAGAACTTCAATTTAGCAGTGCTTTTAGGAGCAGAACATTGGTGTGTGCAACTTTTGCAGGTTAAAGTGACTGAATACTGATTTGATGGGGTATACTCCCAAAGCTTAGTCTGTGAGATGTTAAAGTGCTGAATCCCTAGGGTTAATGCAGTTGTGAACTTCATAGGCATTAACATAGATGGAACTTGTTCTTGAAAGTAAATACACTTAGCTGGTCCCCAATCCTCAATGTCTCTTGAACATCCAACAAAAAAGCCATTGTCAAAAAGCCAGGCACGCTTTCCTTGCTTTTTTCTGTATAAACCTCATTTGCTCATATTTATTTATGATAAGGTTGTGGGTGCAGTTGTTTTCGGTTAAAGCCAGAAGGGACGCATTTCCCTTCTCTTCCTTCCACACCACATAATATCCTTCCTAGACATAAGCATGCACTGAAATTATACCCTTCAGCACTGTCAGGTAACTGAAGCTTGTCACCAGATTGTTTTGGCATTTTTATTTCCATTTTTGATCCGTAAACTGAGCCAGGGATGTCCTCATTGTCATAGGTTACCGTGGGTTGTTTCCATTTGTATAGCAGGGAATCATTCACCCGACAATACCAACGTTCATTTTCCTGTATCACAAAAGTGCAAATGCTGCAAATCAGTAAACAGTGCAGTAAAACTATGTACAAGTAGACCGGATTAGAAGCCATCTTTCTCCTTCTACAAAAGAGGGAAGACAAACACAATTAGTAGCATACTTTTTAAGGTGGTTTAGTGTCATCTATTTTACTTTTACTCTTCCAGGCTTTCAGTTAGGTAGAGTGAAACCATTTTAGGAGCTTTCTTTTGCCAAACCTGATCTCAGCTTGATCTGTTGTTGGGCTCGCTTTATTGATTATGGGTACTGGTCCTACCCATTGTGGGCTAAGGGGATGGAGCTTTTCCAAATAGAAATGGTACAGTACCCTGTTCCCTATGTCCCATTCAACAAAGTGCAAGTTGCTGTTAAGACAATGGCTAACTTGTTGGATATTGCACTTGAGGTTGACTGCTACTTGCTTCTGGACCTCGCTGATGGTTTCTAGCATCCTCTTTGATGTACTGGTCCACATTGACTTTGGGCCTGTATTGGTCCAGTGGCACCCCTCTTTGCACCCACCAGAGCTCTGGAATTCTCATAGGTCTTCTGGTTATTACCTCGTGTGGTGTGTACCTGTGTGCTCCGACAGTAGACCTAATGGCCATCAGGATAAATGGTAACCTGCAGTCCCAATCCTTCCCTGATGCCTCGATGACCTTGCATACTACGGTTTTAATAGTCCTGGTGGTCCACTCTACCAATCCAGATGACTGTGGGTGGCCTGCTACGCGGAAGCATTGGCGGATTCCTAGGGCTGCACATATGCTTTTCGTTACCTTTCCAGTGAAGTGGGGCCCTTGGTCCGAGTCAATGGTAAGTGGCAGTCCAAACCTCATGAAGGATTCTTACAGGAGCACCTGTGCCACTGTTGTGGCAGTATTATTTTTAGTGGGGGAGAAGAAGCAATACATGCAGTGATTGAGGACAGAGTCTTCGAGCAAAGAGGAAGATATCTGCAGTGTGACTTCAGGACATCGAGACTTTCAGTATCCACACACTGCAGAAGGATGTCAGCCATTCAGCTGTCATATCTGCAACTATGCTATTAGATCAATGACCAGAGAAATGTGATTGAGTGCTTGTGATGTACAATAAAACCATTCTGAGGGCAGTGGGCACATGCAGTTTCCCAATAAGAAACACACGAAACAACAGACATTATCACTTGGAGTTTATAGTGGTTGACTATATATGGTTGAATACCATTAACTGCTGGGCAACAGGCAGTGCAATGTGATTGGGGTCCTAGTGGGGAGCCAGCTGTCGTCACTCAATTAGGGTGAACTTCAAAGAATGGGGCACACAATCTCCCAAAAACGCGTGGATATTCCAATACTTAGATTTACCAAGCCAGCATAAAACAGCTTCTTCATTACCTTACTGGTTACTCAGAAGGCCAAACAACACAGTTCCCTTAAAGTGATCCAGCCTCAAGCCTCCATCCAGGTACCTAAGTCAAATATGATGATTTCTGAAAATCTTATTTCATCATATAAAAGAAAAGGTTCTACCAATCCCAAAGGATCGGACATATTACCTCTCAGGTTACTGAATATTCCAGATCTTACCCAAATACACTCTACAGCCAATTCTTATTAACTAAACTAAACTTTATTAAAAAAAACAAAAGAGGGTATGGTTAAAAGATCAGTATACATACAGATGAGTTCAATTCATTGAGGTGCAGATTCATAGCAGAGATGGTGAGCTTTGTAGTTGCAAAGAGTTCTTTAAGAAATAGTTCATACTCCAATGTCCAAATATCATATTCAGGGCGTATTAGCATAACTGGGACCTCAGTCTTGCATCTCAAACTTCCCCTGATGAAGCCTAAGTAGATCTGAGATGACAGAATCAGTACCCAAGGATCTTTTATACAATTGACAAGTTGGGAGTTCCTCCAGGAATAGAAGGTAATTAGGATGACTTTGATGGAGGTCCATCACCGGTACTTAGCTATAGAATTAACATAAGGCAATTTGCTTGTTCCTCCACCATTCACAGATTATTTGCTATACATTTTAAAGAGAGATGAATACAGAGATGAATACAGAGATATCCCGCGTTTACAATTCATTTAAATGTTAGGCTGTTCTTTTGATCTCTCAGTGATAGAATACAGCAGAGACAGGGACTGTTGATTACATCGTTGACTCTACTCATACATATGTAAATACACAAAAACACAAACATTATCTCCCCACATGTCTTTTGAGGATTATTTATTTTGCAGGATGTTTAATCCTTTCTAGCCATGCATCACAGCAAGCCATGGATTTTATCACCGTGCAACACCAAAACCATCCTCAATGTGAGAGAGGAAGAACAGTCACCACAGGCTGTGTTTAGCATTCTAAGATGAAAATATATTGCAAGGAGATGGATACCTAGAGGGCAAGTTGAAGAGAGAAACAGACCCCATGTACAGCTTGTGAGGCTACTGAAACACGGAATTCCATTAGCTCTCGTGGAGCCACTGAAGAAGAAAATGGCAAACCTGCAAAGAAGATGCATCATTACACATACTGAAAAGACCTAAGAATGGATCTGCAGCTTAGTAGTGGTGAGAAAACCTTCAGGTAAATTCAAGATATGCATTGATCCAAGACCATGTAACAGAGCATTGAAAAGAAGTCATTGCATATTACCAAGTATTGAGGACATACTACTCGATCTATCCAGGGTAAAATCATCCACTGTCTGTAATGTCAAGAATGGGTTCTGGCATATTGACCTAGACAAGCCATCTAACCACCTGACAATCTTTGCCAAACCTTTTGGCAGGTACCATTGGGTATGAATGTCTGCGGACATCAACTCGGTCCCAGAATATTCCAATGTAAACTGAACCAGGCACTAGAGGGACTTTCCAGGCATCAAGATTGTAGCTGATGACATTCTTATTGCAGAGGAAGATGTCAAGGAGAGGCAATCTAAGACCATGACACCAAGCTGTGACAACTCCTAGGCAGGAATATTAGACAATTAGGAATGCAGACAAGCTGAAGCTGAGGAAAATGGAGGTCCCCTACATTGGACATCTGTTGACTTTGGAGGGAATCTGCTTAGACCCTGAGAAACTCAGAGCCATAAAGGAAATGCCCAGACCAAAGGACGTGATGGGAATTCAGTGATTTATAGGGATGGCCAGCTGCACACACACCTATCAGAAGCCTGTGAACCCTTGAGATAGTTAACATACCAGGATGCAGAACAGGTATGTTCAGAGATCCCCAAGAACAGGCATTTGATAGAAGAGAGAAAATTGTAAGTGAGGCCCCAGTCCTAAAGCACTACACCTCTCTGGCACAGCTAGAGCTACAATGTGATGCCTCAGAAGGAGTCCTAGGAGCAGCACTGATACAAAGCCAGCAGTCCATAGCATTTGCTGTTAGAGCCCTGACAAACACATAAAGGAAATATGCTCTATAGAAAAGGGGCTACTGGTAGTGCTCCTCAAAATGGAACAATTCCATTGGTTCACCTTTGCGCACAGGTGGAAAAGCAGTCTGATCACAAGCCATTAGGAAACATCATGAAGAAGCCATTACAGTGTGCACCCAACAACTATGATGAATGTTATTCAGACTGCATCACTGTGAGATGAAAATAAGGGATGTCTCTACTGGTGGCAGACACATTGAGCAGGGCATGCCTTCCAGAGCACAAACACCAATAGCTCAGTAGAAGCAGGAGATAGAGTCTATCAACATTCAACTATACTGTCACATCCCTGATGGGAGGCTCTAAGAAATCCAACAAAGCACTCCTGCCTGCAGCACTAAGCAGGATGTAAAACAGTTCATATTCCAGGGTTGGCCAGACTGGGAGGAGCATGTGCCCCAGGAGGTAACACCTTCTACTAGCTGAGGGATGACTTGTGTGTATAAAATGGGATTTGTTTAAAGGGGACCAAGCAGTAATTCCAGCAAACCTGAGCTGACAACAAAAGATGGATATACACTTCACAGAGATAGAGGCAGGCCTCAAATGAACCAGGGAGTGTGTCTAGCATTTGGCATGAAGTATATGTGGAACAGTGTGAGGTGTGCAAAGAGAATAGTGATTGACAACAGAAGGAGACCCCACAGTGTCATGAAATCCCATCCTGACTCTGGAAAAGGGCAGAACAGATTAGTTAATTTTTAAATGACAGGAACTACGTGGTCACAGTAGATTACTACTCCAATTTCTGAGGCGTGGACTCTTTGGAGGGCACTGAGGAAAGCATTGATCAGGAACTGGATGAGGTGTAGTCTGCTGCAGCCCAGCAGAGGAACAAGGGACAGTACATAGAAACATTTAAGAGAATGCCAGGCTAAGCAGGCAGCCTGCAAATACAAAAGAGTTGAGGACCTAGGGCCACTATGCACGGGTGGCAGGTCTGGGGTCAACCCCATTAAATAACCACACAAAGCAATCACAAAAGGCAACAGTCCAAGCTGCAGTGGGACATGGATTATGTGAGGTAGTTACAGCTATGAGGTGGCTCAGGACAGCGGTAGAGACAATACCAAAGACAATTGTGGAGTAGCAGCAGACAGATAGCACACCCGGACAGACAGGTCCAAGGCTAGGACTAGGCGGACTTAGAAAGGACTTGGCCTGATGTAGGAGAGTCAGAAGAAACGAGGAATACAGAATACCAACAGGACACCACCCAATAGAATGAAGGCAGCAATGCCCCACCAACAGCAATAAAGCAATGAAGAAGTGGGAAACTGGTTTGAAGACCAGTATGCTTGAAGACTATGAGGCCCTAACAAGACACAATGGGATGGTAATAAAGACCATGTCCCTAGAGTGGGCTATGTACTAGTAATCTCTGGCCCCAGGAGGTCAGCAAATGCACAAAATAAAAAAAGGTTAAAATGACAGATGTAGCAACCTGCATGGAACTTGGAGGGAGAAGCACAAGCTGCAGAAGGGAAGAGTCTGGAGGAGGCACCAGGATTTCAGTCTGTGCTGTATGCACATGGCTAGAATGCTAGCTGCAGTTGCAACGTATCTGTTCTCTTAATAAAGAGACAGTTTAGTTTTACAAGCATGGAGTCCTTTCACATTATTACCAAGCATGCATACATTAACAGTGCATAGGTTTTGAGAGAAAGGGAAATATTTTCACTACTCAGAGTGTAAGTTAACATTTTTAGAGTTGGAAAAGGCTCTCATGACAGTTCCTTTCTTGTTTCAAAACCTTTTCATACTGGATACAGAGGCTAATGCTTACAGTTTGGGTGCAACATTGACAAAGGAACACAAAAGACATGAGACTAAAAGTCTAAGCTCTCTAGAGAGAAACTATTATACTATGTGACAGACCCAGACCAGTGCGGTATAGGAGTCTGGTAGAGGGCAAATATACTGGTCACTGGATGAGTAGTTTTCTGTTCCCTGAGTGACCAGAGCAGGAGCTGTACTAGAGTAATCAGGAACCTGCTAGAACCAGTTAAGGCAGGTAGGCTAATTAGGACACCTGTAGCCAATTAAGAAGAAGTTTCTAGAATCAATTAAGGCAGGCTAATCAGGGCACCTGGGTTTTAAAAAGGAGCTCACTTCAGTTTGTGGTGGGAGTGTGAGGAGCTAGGAGCAAGAGGTGTAAGGAGCTGAGAGGGAGGGGCTGCTGCTGCTGCTGGAGGACTGAGGAGCACAAGTATTATCAGACACCAGGAGGAAGGTCCTGTGGTGAGAATAAGGAAGGTGTTTGGAGGAGGCCATGGGGAAGTAGCCCAGGGAGTTGTAGCTGTCATGCCACTGTTACAGGAGGCACTATAGACAGCTGCAGTCCACAGGGCCCTGGGCTGGAACTTGGAGTAGAGGGTGGACCTGGGTTCCCCCCAAACCTCCCAATTGACCTGGACTGTGGGTTCTTCCAGAGGGGAAGGTCTCTGAGCTGTTCCCCAACCCACATGGTGAATCTCTGAGGCAAGAAAATCTGCCAATAAGCGCAGGACCCACCAAGATAGAGGAGAAACTTTGTCACACCTACCTGGAGAAAAAAAAAACTCCTGGCAATGGTTAAATCTATAGAATATTTTCACCACTATTTGTCTGGGAGGAAGTTCGTGGTCAAGACAGACATACTTCCCTTCAAGGTCTCTTTCAGCAGATTTATAAGGTTCTAGGGACGCCCAGAACTCTCCACTCAGTGCAATATGAAAGGATGGTTTAATCAGAATCTTGAGATTCCGCTAGCTATCTTGTCAAACAGTACCATTCTTTTTGATGGTTCACAGACCAGCAGTCAATAAGAATGCAAAATGTACCCAGAACTCCTCATGTTTGGACATCAGGTAAGCATTCCCGTCAACCTCTTGTGTGAAGTGGAACAAAGGGATTTGAACTATGTAGAAACTTGACAATTCAAACTTATAAAAGCTCACCCTTTTGCCAGGGAATATTTGATAGCCTCTGATAAAATGAAAAAACTGCACAAAAATTTAAAAGAAGGGATCTGATATGGTGCCACAATCCTAGGAGCCATAAGCTGGATAAAACTTGGGAGTGACCTTACACAGTAGTGACACAAATAAATGAAATGGCATAGAGGATACATTTGGGTCCCAGAACTAAACCCAAAATTATGCATAAGGACCACCTCAGATGGTATCAGGGGGACAGAATTGTAGCATGGCTGCCCCCAGAACCTGAGAACGTAGCTGTAGAAACTGAGGCTAGAAAAGTTATAACAGTAAACAGTTCCCCATTAGAATAAATGAGGAGGGTCTGTCTCAAACCACAATTTTCACAGAAAGTGGGCATTCCTTAGGAGCTCTATCATGGGGTCCACTCACCACTAGGGCATCTCCTCCTAGTTGCTCTGGGGATTAGATCTTTTCAGGTCTGTCATTCTCTTCTGTTCTCACTCTCTGGGACTCAGCACACTCTCTTTTGTGACTTGGCCCTTCAGCTAGATCACTATTCATGTTTCCCCCTTCCGGGATATAGTACACTGCTACAGGAGTGTACTGCTGCTGCCCTGTCACCCCAGCCCAGGAAAGATTAACACTAAATGAAAATCTTTTGGATCCTTCCCTCAAGGCATGGCTTATTTATTCAAATTAGGAAATCCTCACGAAGCAACACAAACAAAGCTATTCACTTGACCAACACAGGCTGCAGGGGCCCAGAAGCCTTTCACTCTGAGCCTTTCCCAGGACCAGTCACAGGAGCCAACCTTACTCCTGCAGCTCTCCTTCAGCTCAGTTCTGTCAGCCCTTTAAAAGTATCACCTGACTGGCACCTGGTACTTAAAGGGGCAGGTCACTCTGTTACACACCTTTCATCCCTTTCCTTCCCCCAACCCCGAATCTTACCTGGCCTCAGGACAAATTCTACAGTCTATATCCTCATCAAGGCACAGTCTTTTCCTTTTTCAGGTAGTCATCTCAACCTCCAGGTTGTCCGATTCTCATGCTTCTCTGCCATGTGCTCTTAGGTTGGGCAAAGACTTCTGCCCTCTTGCCAGTCTCGGCCAGCTGTTCCTGGTGTCCTCACTTCAGGTGCCTGGGGTTCATTCAGTTCCATTAAAGACTATACACGTCTCACCCACTTTGACTCTCTTGTTATATGCAGGGCCCCACGCTTCTCAGGGCCATCACTATTTCCCCGAATTCCCATTCATCAAAAGGACACAAATTTAATACTTGTCCCACATCCAAAGCACACCTCAGAGTAGTCGTTTCTCCATGGTGATCTAACATGCTTTACATGTCACTTAGAGGACAAACATAGGAGGGGATCCCAGCCTCCCTGCTTGGCTGAAATAGCACCTCACATACTTGTATCCCATCAATGGACAATCTTTCTTAATGTTCCCCAGGTTTGCCACATCAGTATCATACTACCATGACTTCCCAGCTGCCTCCAGGGGAACTCCCTCTAGGGCCACATTTGAGAAATGCTGACACAGCCTCATGGGCAGTGATTTGTTGTGAGAACCCCTGCCCTAGGTTGCCCTCAGAATGCGGTCACCAAGTTTTGCTGGTGGCCACTATGACAATTCTTTCTAAAATACTTAACTTTAGGAAAAACCTAAATATGGACATACATGTGTCCAAATGATAGTAATTTATTTATGTAGGGGCTTTTTGCAGATTCAATAATAAAAATAATGGACAGTTGTCTATTCTTTACTGGACCTAAACAGAATAGAAACACAAATAAGGTGCTTTTCATGTTCTTGACAAAAATCATGTTCTTGTTGTTTCTTTTTTTTTTTTTCTTTTTTTTTTTTTTTAAGACTTGCTAGCTAGTAAGTCTGCTGTGAAAAGTGATATTTGTATGTTTGTTAATTTCACTTTTCACAGCAGCAGATTTGCTAGCTAGCTGGGAGGCAGTGAAAAGTGATATTAACAAACATACAAATATCACTTTTCACAGAAGATTTACTCAGGCCTGGCAAGCCAGGGGACAAATTAAGCCTTGGTCGGATGGGGAGGTGGGTAGGGAGGCAATGGGGGCCAGGGATGATAGGGTGGATGGGTGAGGGACTGTGGGATGGAGCCTGCCAGGCCCTGAGGCTAGGGGATGGAGCTTGCAGCTGGAACCTGCCACCACGTGGCCAGAGCCCACGTCCAGAGCCCGCTACTGCATGGCCGGAGCCTGCCTCCTGCCACCCCAGTGCTGAAGCTGGAAGCCTGAGCTCTTCCACCACTGAGAAGGTGGGGAACTCACATCTGCTGTCTGCTCCTATTTTTGCTTCCAGAGGAGGGCAGGGCCCAACCCCTCTGGGCGACCCCAAGAGAAAAGGTGCTTAGCTCCTCCCCCTCCCCCCCATCACTGCCCATGAGGTCTACAAGCCTTTCTTCACAAAGCTCATTTCTGGACACAAACAGAGGAGGGAGAACCCACAACCATTGGGCCACTACACACTGGCACACTCCCTGTGTAAATGGCTGTCAAGGCTGCTTCCCCACTCTGAACTTTAGGGTACAAATGTGGGGGCCTGCATGAAACTTCTAAGCTTAACTACCAGCTTAGATCTGGTCTGCTGCCACCACTCCCAAAGTGCTAATTCCCTTCCCTGGGTAGCCTTGAGAGACTCTTCACCAATTCCCTGGTGAATACAGATCCAAACCCCCTTGGATCTTAAAACAAGGAGAAATTAATGATTTCCCCCCTCCTTTCTCCCACCAACTCCTGGTGGATCAAGATCCAACCCCCTTGAATCTAAAAACAAGGAAAAATCAATCAGGTTCTTAAAAAGAAGGCTTTTAATTAAAGAAAAAGGTAAAAATCATCTCTGTAAAATCAGGATGGAAACTAACTTTACAGGGTAATCAAACTTAGAGACCAGAGGAATCCCCTCTAGCCTTAGGTTCAAAGTTACAGCAAACAGAGATAAACACTCTAGCAAAAAGGTACATTTACAAGTTGAGAAAACAAAGATAAAAACTAACACGCCTTGCCTGGCTGTTTACTTACAAGTTTGAAATATGAGAGACTTGTTCAGAAAGATTTGGAGAGCCTGGATTGATGTCTGGTCCCTCTCAGTCCCAAGAGTGAACAACCACCAAACCAAAGAGCACAAACAAAAGCCTTCCCCCCACCAAGATTTGAAAGTATCTTGTCCCCTTATTGGTCCTTTGGGTCAGGTGTCAGCCAGGTTACCTGAGCTTCTTAACCCTTTACAGGTAAAAGGATTTTGGAGTCTCTGGCCAGGAGGGATTTTATAGTATGGAACACAGGAGGGCTGTTACCCTTCCCTTTATAGTTATGACAATGGCTCTACCCAGAACCAGTAATATTAGGAAGCTCCAGAATAGACTGGGAGGCACTTCTAGGGTGACCCTGAATAAAAACTATGAGAGAGTTTTTGGATAGAATGCTGGCTGGAAAGAGGCTTGAAACTGAGAGCAAAGAAACTGTCTCCTACTGTTTAATTACTACTGTGCTTGGGGAAACAAGACTTTATGTACATTCTTTGTAAATAAACAAGACTTCATCAAAGAAATACATGTATCATTTTCTCACCCTAATGGAAACAACCTGTAAAACCCAAAAATCAGCTAACTGCTCAGGCCAAAATGCACAACAGTATATTATTCGTAATGTGTACATGTACAAAGGCATATTGTTTATATATCCCAATGTGAAAAATAGGTTTGGTATAAGTGTAAGATAAATGGCCAAAGAAGTCAAAGAAGTTTAATGTACAAGACATTAATTTAATAGTAAAAAAAAAAAAAGCTACAAATATAGTTTAAAAAGAAAAACAATTTGTCAAATTGTTCATTCAAAAAATGGCACAATACAAGGTTCTTTTGAAATGCAGAAAAAATGTGGGAACAAATATTCTTTGTTGTAAAGAGCAATAAAAACATGAATACAATAAATTATGCTGAATTATTCCTATTAACTGTGACTGACTTCTTGTTTTGAGACTACCACTATTTATTGTTATGAAGCAGAACTGTTACTTCCATTATCTTTGCAAACTTGTGGCATCCGTTAATAAAATCTTCATAAAACTGTAAGGTTCAAATGTTTAATACATGCACTGTTGTTAGCATTGCTTTTCCACGTTAAAACTTATTTTTGTTCTTGGAGGATCAAGTCAATTCCTCCTGTCATCACCAAATAATCAGTGAATGGTGTTTTCAACCTTCAATATCTGTCATTAGGCAGTATGGATTGCTTGTGCACTTAGCATCTTTTGCAAAACTAATGAGGGGGAAATGGAAAGGCAACTTATAATAGCTGCATTGTGTTACTACTGGAATAGGACTATGGAGATGCAAAATGGCTGTTCAGCCAGAGCGTTTACCAAGTATAAGAATTAAATAGTAGACTTGATTATCAGAGGTGCTGAGTAACTACAGTGCCCATGAATTTCAGGGGCAATTGTGGTTGCTCAGTACCTCTAAAAATCAGATTGAGCCATGTTAGAGAGAGAGCATTAGTTAGCATTGTCTATACAGTGTTTATATCAATAAAAACTAGCAGGATCTTATTAAAGGGGACAAGATAAAGATGCCACATTTATTATGATAACAATTTGATTTATGACCAATAACTAATATCTTAATCCTTATACACACACATAATACCTATATATACACACACATACATCAGATGTTCTGCAGCTGCTGCATAGTTACCAGTCCTGCTTGAGTCTGTGGCTTGGGTTCGTAGCTTGTGGCGGCTAACTGGCCAGGAAAGCCGGGCACAAGGACGAGCTGGGTCTCTGTTGGGCATGCACCGATGTCCTTCCATGTTGGCAGCAGAATATTACCCTCCTCCAAAGTTTTCCATCTCACCCATTCTTTTTGTAGGCTTTAGTTTGAATTCAGAGTCTATAGGTCTTGCTGTGTCACGCTGCCTCTGGGTTTGGTGATTGATCACCCGTCAATTGCAGACATGACTTTCAGCCTGGGACCGGGCTTTGATCTTCCTTCTATTGTACCTTTTCTTTTTAGGGTGGATTCTTCTTACTTTGTTAGGGCTCTTGTCTGCATCTACTCTATTTAATCAGGACAGGCTGGGGCTGGAGGCTGATTCCATTATCCATACATACCTCATTCACACATCTAAACTAATAAGATTACAGCAGGGTTTGCAAAAATGAAGGTTGCAGCAAGCCCTTACAAAATGGAGTAAGCGTTTTAAAATGAAGAACAGGAGTACTTGTGGCACCTTAGAGACTAACAAATTTATTAGAGCATAAGCTTTCGTGGACTACAGCCCACTTCTTCGGATGCATATAGAATGGAACATATATTGAGGAGATATATATACACACATACAGAGAGCATAAACAGGTGGGAGTTGTCTTACCAACTCTGAGAGGCCAATTAATTAAGAGAAAAAAAACTTTTGAAGTGATAATCAAGCTAGGCCAGTACAGACAGTTTGATAATAGGTGTGAGAGTACTTACAAGGGGAGATAGAGTCAATGTTTGTAATGGCTCAGCCATTCCCAGTCCTTATTCAAACCGGAGTTGATTGTGTCTAGTTTGCATATCAATTCTAGCTCTGCAGTCTCTCTTTGGAGTCTGTTTTTGAAGTTTTTCTGTTGTAATATAGCCACCCGCAGGTCTGTCACTGAATGACCAGACAGGTTAAAGTGTTCTCCCACTGTTTTTTGAGTATTTTGATTCCTGATGTCAGATTTGTGTCCATTAATTCTTTTGCGTAGAGACTGTCCGGTTTGGCCAATGTACATGGCAGAGGGGCATTGCTGGCACATGATGGCATATATCACATTGGTAGATGTGCAGGTGAACGAGCCCCTAATGGTATGGCTGATGTGATTAGGTCCTATGATGATGTCACTTGAATAGATATGTGGACAGAGTTGGCATCGGGGTTTGTTACAAGGATAGGTTCCTGGGTTAGTGATTTTGTTCAGTGATGTGTGGTTGCTGGTGAGTATTTGCTTTAGGTTGGGGGGTTGTCTGTAAGCAAGGACAGGTCTGTCTCCCAAGATCTGTGAGAGTAAAGGATCATCTTTCAGGATAGGTTGTAGATCTCTGATGATGCGCTGGAGAGGTTTTAGTTGGGGGCTGAAGGTGACAGCTAGTGGTGTTCTGTTATTTTCTTTGTTGGGCCTGTCTTGTAGGAGGTGACTTCTGGGTACTTGTTTGGCTCTGTCAATCTGTTTTTTCACTTCAGCAGGTGGGTATTGTAGTTTTAAGAATGCTTGATAGAGATCTTGTAGGTGCTTGTCTCTATCCGAGGGATTGGAGCAAATGCGGTTATATCTTAGAGCTTGGCTGTAGACAATGGATCGTGTGGTGTGTCCTGGATGGAAGCTGGAGGCATGTAGGTAAGTGTAGCGGTCAGTAGGTTTCCGGTATAGGGTGGTATTGATGTGACCATCGCTTATTAGCACAGTAGTGTCCAGGAAATGGACCGCTTGTGTGGATTGATCTAGGCTGAGGTTGATGGTGGGATGGAAATTATTGAAATCATGGTGAAATTCCTCAAGGGCTTCTTTTCCATGGGTCCAGATGATGAAGATGTCATCAATGTAGCGCAAGTAGAGTAGGGGCGTTAGGGGACGAGAGCTAAGGAAGCGTTGTTCTAAGTCAGCCATAAAAATGTTGGCATATTGTGGGGCCATGCGGGTACCCATAGCAGTGCCGCTGACTTGAAGGTATATATTGTCCCCAAATGTGAAATAGTTGTGGGTGAGGACAAAATCACAAAGTTCAGCCACCAGGTTAGCTGTGACATTATCAGGGATACTGTTCCTGATAGCTTGTAGTCCATCTTTGTGTGGAATATTGGTGTAGAGGGCTTCTACGTCCATAGTGGCCAGGATGGTGTTTTCTGGAAGATCACCAATGGATTGTAGTTTCCTCAGGAAGTCAGTGGTGTCTCGAAGATAGCGGGGAGTGCTGGTAGCGTAGGGTCTTAGGACAGAGTCTACATAACCAGACAAGCCTGATGTTAGGGTGCCAATGCCTGAGATGATGGGGCGTCCAGGATATCCAGGTTTATGGATCTTGGGTAGCAAATAGAATACCCCTGGTCGGGGTTCTAGGCATGTGTCTGTACGGATTTGTTCCTGTGCTTTGTCAGGGAGTTTTTAAAATGGGGTTTGAATTACAATATGGCCAACAGTGAACAGAAGTTACAATATAGACAAGTATAATGGATGGCAAACAGTGAACAGAAGTTACACTGTAGGCAAGTGTAATAAATGGTGAACAGAAATTACAATACTGAAACAGTTCAAGTCTCAGTGCTTAAAGCAGGAATTGGATTGATAGTGAAACTTACAAAGGCAGCTGACTGAACAGCTATGGCTCTTAACAAGCATCTTAATTGTTAATTAGCCAGTTATTGGGGTAACCGGTTTTATGAATGAATATTGTTTCATTCATAAAACTTTACTTATGAAGTTACATTAATAAAGTGAACAATTAAAAACTATTTCATTCATCAGTTCTACAACAGGACCAAACATGTTGGAGAAACTGGGATTAGAGCTGATTTATAGAGTTCACAAAACCTGTGGCTATGGGTTCCCCAAATTTATGATGGGCCTTGGATAATTTGAGGTTGCTGGGCTTCTGTTCTGATCCCCTGCCCCCAACTGCCAATCAGCAGGTGATGCCAGGCCCCTAAAAGCCAGCAGCCTACTCTGATGCATTGAGTTGTTCCTGCACAAATTTAGTGTGAGCATCATCCCTCTTTACCCAGCCACAGAATAGGAGAAGATTAAAAATATGCCAGTCACCCCTTCGCACTAGACATTGCAGTGAGGGCACTCTAAATGGGATGGATCCCACCAATGAGCCCCAAAAAATCCTAGCCTAAATTGTGCTTGGCTCTGTACATATGCATAGATAGAAAGAGACAATGCCTCCCCCCAAACCATAAAGTCTAAACAGATAGGATAGAAAAGTAGTAGTATTATTGTCTCTGTTGTATAGGTGGGGAACAGGAGAATAAATGACTTGTCCTGTGGCAGAGGCTAGATTTGCACCCAGATCACCTGAGTACCAGACCAATGCCTTAACCAGAAGACCATCTCTCCTCTGCAGTTTTTCAGTAGGCCATCCCTGAAAGCCACGGAGCTGCAGTGGTAGGGAGTCTGTGCATCTAGGCCCGAAGAGGCCTCTCTCCACCACAAGGCATATTAATCCATAATAGAGACACTGTGGGAGAGGAAGACTCGTATGAGAACTTGCAGGTATACATTTTAGCACAAACTAAAGGAGAATGGATATATCTAACCAGAGCATTTCACATGTAACTCTAATAGAAAATAAAAGGAGCAGTTCAGCCATCTAAAGCTTTTGTGATAGCTTTCTAACAAGACTGTTGTTTTTGTAGCTATTAGCTGCTTAAAGAGTCAGATTAAAGAATACACAAATGGGGGAATTTCATACCGATCAAGGGTTTCATCTACAGGTCTCACCTGAGAAGCAGGGACTAAGTTAGCCCGGCATGTGTCTTGTTTAACTTGACCATCTAAATGAATACACAATATTTTATATGGCTGTTGTTATACATCTATCATCACTTTACACAGCTGAACCATTCTTCTAGCTTTGCATTTTTTCCATTGGAATATTTGAGATTAGAGAGGAAGCTGAAAATGTAGCCACATTTCACTTGGTTTGAGTTTGTTTTTTCTTGTTAAAACTGACTTGAAAATTGTAACAAAAAGTTAAATAACCCTAGCATAGATTTACAGAGTATTAAAAAAAAAAAATCAGGAAGTTAAAGAAGATACATTTGGCTATGAGTAGGAGGAAACTATGCAGACTTTACTTTGAGCGGAAGGAGTGTGGTGTCGCTGAAGAACAAGTTCAGACTAGTTTGGAGATAAGAAATAAAGGAGACTTGAAGACTTTGATTTATGCTGAATATGAAGCAAGTCACTTATTTCTCCAGTGAAAGAGCTAAATCCTCTTGTCCAACTATGGCACTGGAAGATCCTAAAGGCAACAGAGTAACTGCAGTTCCACTGCTCAGTGCAGGAGCATAGATGTAGGGACCACAAAGCGGGTGTCGATGTCCTGCACATTCCACAAGGGCTCCTTCTGACTTGACTCGGGTTGGGGGGGTGGAAGAATTTCAGGTGGGAGGGAGGCAGACCAGGGAATGATGACTATGATCTGCAACTATGTGACTCCACCAGCCAACCCCATTTCATAATGGATTACAGGAGCAACAGTCCCCAAAGAGCATCCTGGGGAAGGATTTCTGAATGTAGCCTACAAAAGCTTATGCTCAAATAAATTCGTTACTCTCTAAGGTGCCACAATCCTGTTCTTTGTGCGGGTACAGACTAACACGGCTGCTACTCTGAAACCTGACTCATCCCTGTACACAGCACATTTACTCAAGCTGAGTAGAGGGAGCAGGGTTTGCCTGTAGTGTACTGTATACACAACTCTATTCAAGATGCTGCTGAGAGTTTCCCCCTCACTTTAGTATTTTATCTCAATACTTAATTGATTTTAAGTGAAGTTAGTGATCTTCTGAGCCCAGCAGACTGTTGTCCCCTACCTGCTCACAGAGCAGATAAAGAGGAAGCTGTTAACAGTGCAAGTTTCCATACCCCAGCCTCATCTCTGATCCTGGTGGTCCCTCTAGAGGTAAGAAAATATTTCAGTCTCCAAACCTATTCAGTCTTTGGCTTCTCTGCTAATTAATGCCAGGTAGGAGGATGGATTATGTGATGTGGACACATGTCCTGCAGGAACTGCATAGAGACCACCAACTTATTTACCCACAGGCCACTGAACAAGCATCAAATAGTTATAGTCACTGGTCATTACTAACTTAGGCCAGTCTAGCAGCTAGCCCCAAAACTAGCTCTGTCACTTAATCCTGACACCCTGAGCATTTTAGTCCAAGGATTTTTATATATTTTCAAGAATATATAAATAAATATAAAATATAATAAATATAATATAAAAATAAATAAAAAGGTGTCTTTCCTCCACAATATTTTTGTTTTCATTTTCAGGCACAGGGTCAAAAAAGTCAAGGCAGTTATGGTAGCTCTATCATCTGGATAAACAACTTGACAATATCAATGTTTATTGATTAGTCTTTTTTTCAAATCATGCTACTTAACTTGCTATAACTTTCACTCACTGCCAAGCACATTGCTGGATTCTGTAGTGATTTCCAATGAGTGCTGTGTCTCCCAGTCAAGTTCTTTACCTAAATCTTTCCATACTGATCACTGTAGAATGAAGATAAATGGGATAGTATCCAACACTTTTTGCTTGATCTCTCTCTCATTGATTAGCAGCATTTACTGCCCACTGTAACAACAACAAAAAATACATTTGTTTTCTGCTCACCAGAAAGGCTATGGAACCTCTCAATAACCTGCTTCTGTGTCTTTGCAGTTCGGAAGCAGGATAGACTACACACTTAGCACCCAATCCCGCTTTCACTGAAGTCAAAGGTGAGGTTGCCACTCAGTTCAGTGAGAACAGGATTGGGCCCTTAGATCTGGGATGGTGAGAAAGAGGTGTACACAGGAATGGGAACCACGAGCTCCTAAATTCCAATCCTGGCTCTGATACCAACTCCGTCTGAGGCCTTAGGCAAATCTCCTAACCTTTCTGCCTCAGTTTCCCTATCTGCAAATTGGAGTATTAATTAATTTGATCAACATTTTGAAGAAGACAGATTAGTTAATGTTTTTAAAGTGCGATGAAGATGAAGAGTGTTCTAAGTGTGCTGACAGTTCTTAGATATAACATCAGTAATGGATGTGCAGTCTTGTCTTGCTTTAATTTGCTCTGAAGAAAATCCATGATAAACTTGCCCTCAAAAACAAGCTTGATGAATTGCACAAAGTACCCTTAATGCGGTATGATGCTGCTAGCTACCAAGTACTAAGGGGTATGTACAGCCTGAAATATAGTTTCACCACTGGCTGACAAGAGTGTCAAGAAGACAGATGATTAATGCATGTGTTAAAGAAATTAATACAAAACAAAATGACCTACAATACCCTGTAGCTCAGTCTGTTATTCAAAATGACACTCAAAACTCCCACAGACTTCAGTGGGAAATCTGCAGACAGAACAATCAGGCATTTATTTAGTACCAAACAACTGTAATGTCTTGCTTAAAAAAAACAAAAACCCTAGCTGATTTTTCTTCTGTCATTCTGTGTAGCTACTTAGTAGAGATTTATCTCTTGGTTTGCATTGTTCTGATAACTGAGAGTCCCTCTGGAGACTTTTCTGTCTAGACTTTTTTTTTAAATTTATTTATTGAAAATGTCACACACACACACACACAATGGAGAAATTAGTTTAAAGCTCTCAGATTTCTACTAAGAATAGCCCAATATTATCTTTTAAATGTGTGGAAAATGGCAAAATGCTTGGACAGAAAATTGTTACATAGATTGGGTCAAATCCTGAAGTCTTTATTAAGGGACAGATCATGACCCTATAATAGATTATGCACCAGGACGGCAGGAGAGGGGCTTTCTTGGTGAGGGTATGCCCCTGGCCACATGGTGGTGGGATTTGCAGCTTTATCCCCTACCTGTGGGTGAAGCCACCTCTACGCTGCGGAAACCATTTTTTAAAAATGGATCCTGGGAGCACAACTGCCAGGGAGTTGGAGGAGGAGCTGGAGACGGTAATTCGGAGTCCATGCAGAATTCCCCAATGGTCTGGGAAGAGATAGAGAACCGCTATTCATTCTGTAGGAGGGCAAATCCTGTTCCTGAACCCACCCTCTTCCCAGCAGAACAATTTGGGGGGAAAGCCCAAGAGAACTGCTGAGTCCCCTCCATCTCCTCAACCCATTATCCTGGTTTTCCTTTAGTGAGGGTCTTACTAGTAAAAATCGATAACAGATTTCAAGATGTGACCCATTAATTAGTTTCACTTAGCAAAATGTTAGTTAGTGTCCCCCTTTTAGTTACAAAGTAGCACAATACCTTGCCTCCTGCATCTATACTGTAATACCTGCAAAAGACAAAAAAAAGGGGGGCAGTTAACATGTCCTTTCTTTGGTTTTTTTATGATGGATAAAGATAGCCTAGAAGATTTTTTCAAAATAAAATTTTTTCTTCTATTCAGACTGGGAAATTGTATGTTGACCAAAGAATAGTGAAAGAGTGACATCACAAGAGGCAAGATAGTAAAAGTAGAGGGCAGGTCTGTTAAGCAGGAAAGGGATTTTCGTTTAAAATTCTTTGGATTTTAGTTTGATTTTATTAACTCTTATTTAATTTAAATGACTAATTAATATTTTGGATAAAGGAAGCCTTAAGCATTCTCATCCCTTCTATTGAGATTATAGAAAGTTCACAATGGACATCCTTAAAACTTCCCTGAGGTCCTCCAGCAACATTCATTTGGTTTATATGTATGTGTTGGATTATTTCAGTTTAGCTTAATCCGTTTTTTTCTACAGGATTAAACTGAATTAAAATAAGAGTCTACACACAAACTTGCACCACTTTAACTAAATCGGTTCAAATACACAATGTTAGTTAAACTAGTATAAGGCTGTGTGTAGACAAGGCAGAGGGAAGAAAATTCCTAATATTTTAAAGTGAAAGACCACTGAGGGGGAAAAAAATTTCAAGGTTTCTTTTTTGGTTCTTTATGATGGATAAAAGACACAAGCCCAGTTTTTACAACTTCCTTTTCAGGCCATGCTTAAGTAATGCAAACTTGGACAACAGAGCTTTTTGATATATATAAGAATGTATAGGTGCTACCAGGTGAAAGGAGCCAGACTAAAGTCCTAGGAACTGAAGTCCTCCATTTATCTGAGAAATGGTTGCAGCATGTATAGCAGCAGTACCCATTTCCTATCAGCGCCCCACCAACCTCCTTCAGTCCTGATCAAAGGGATCACCTTTCATAATTTAGTTTCATTACCACTCAGTTTTTGGCTTCTGATGAGATTGCCATCAAACGTACCAATTAGGGTCAAATAGTGATGAATTTTGTGATGTAGACTGTAGACATCTGTTCATTGGGACTTAGAAGCTCTCTCTGCTGGGAACTGGATTGATACTAAACTGATGCTGTTTCTGATGTATTTGGCAGTAAGGTTAATAAATTCTTCAGTTGTACAGATGTTGTACAGATGCTATTCTAGCAAAGGAACCATAAACTTTCTCCTCCAGTTGACACCAAAACTCCTGTTGACTTCAATAGGAACAGAACTTGGCCATTACAGTAATTAGGGTTTGGTTTTTAAAAGGTGGGTTATTGGTAGTCGTAAATTAAATCTTGATGATGGTATGCTTATGACACTTTTAAAGCATGGCACTGATATGCTAATATAGCCTTTGAATTCTGTGTTAACTTCACCCAACAATGTGGCAGTTTTCCAGCATGTTGAAAGCAGGTTGAAGTTAGGCAACTCTTCAGGGTGGGTCTGTGACAGACAAGACTAATTCTCACACACGCCTGCTTCTGACTAATCTTTCCAATCTACTTGACAGATAACCCATACTGCAAAGTATTGCCCAAACTAATATTTTTTGTCTACCAGGCTATTAGTGTGTTCACCAGCATAATTTAGATGTAATTCAGAATTATGATACTGTATTTATTCCCCCCTTCAGAAAGGGGTTAAGGCTTTGTCTACACTGGTAAGTTTCTGTGCAGTAAAGCAGCTTTCAGCACTGTAACTCCCAAGGCGTACACATTGCCAAGCCACTTATTGCGCAGAAACTGCGCAGTTGCAGTAGTGTAAAAATACCACCCCGACGAGAGGCGTACAGCTTTCTGCGCCGGGGCTACAGCGCTGCGGTGCCAGTATAGGTACCCTGCCCTGGTCAATTACAGCGCTGCAATTGGCCTCCGGGAGGTGTCCCACAATGCCTGTTCTCGCCTGTCTGGTCATCGGTTTTAACTCTCCTGCCCTGCCCTCAAGTGACCAACTGTGAGCCCCACCCCTTAAATTCCTTGGGAATTTTGAAAGTCCCCTTCCTGTTTGCTCAGTGATGCGTGCAGTGGTCTCAGCACATCTTTCCAGGTGACGATGCCTCCTCCACACATCAGGTGATCCCCCGCTTGGAGCAATACCGAGATGCTGGACCTCATCAGCATTTGGGGCAAGGATACTGTCCAGTCCCAACTGCGCTCCAGCCGTAGGAATTATGATACCTATGGACAGATTTTACAATGCATGACAGAAAGCGGCCATGACCGGGACACACTGCAGTGCAGGGTCAAAGTGAAGGAACTGTGGAACGCCTACCACAAGATGTGGGAGGCAAACCGCCACTCCAGGGCTGCGCCCACGAGCTGCCGGTTCTACAAAGAGCTGGACATGATACTCAGCGGCTACCTCATCTCCACGGCGAAGACCACTGTGGATACTTCGGTAGCTCGCCTGCCAGTCAAGAGTGGACCGAGCCAGGAGGAGGAAATCTTAGATGAGGAGGGGGAGTGGGAGGGGGACTCAGAGGCAGAGGATGACATGGAGGTCAGAGATGCATGCAGCCAGGAGCTCTTCTCTACCCTGGAGGAGGCTAGCCAGTCACAGCTATCGGAGCTTGGCAAAGTGCAACCAGGAGTGGAGGCCCCTGGTAAGTGGCTTTGATTTTGGGAATCGCTGAAGCTAGTTGTTGGGGGCAGGAGGGCTGCAGAAAGCAGGCTTGTGTCTGTATGATGCGCGTACCACCACATGTCTAGTCTGAGCGCGGAACAGGGTGTTGATTGATTCCCTCACTTCACGGGAATCTGCCTGAGAGATCTCCACGAGATCTCTCATGGAGATACTGGGCAATCTGCTGCCACAGGTTCTTTGGCAGAGCTGCTTTGTTTCTTGCCCCATTAAGGGTAACTTTCCCACGCCACTCTGCCATCACTTGGGGGGGGGACCATTGTTGCACACAAGCAAGCCAGGTAAGGGCCAGGGCGGAAGCCGCAGTCTTGGAGAAGACCCTCCCTTAATTCCCTGCTCACCCTCAGCAGCAAGACATCTTCCATAATGAACACAGCCTGTGGAAAATGTGGGGACAGTAATGATTATAAGGCTCCCCCTACAGTGCTGCCTCTCCCCAAGAGCCACATGCCCAGTGTACAGTAGGGTCCTGGAACACTAATTTCCCCTGCCCCTGCGGGTACTCACCATTTCGGGGGTCTTGTGGCTCATGTGTGCTTGCCTGGGGTCTGCCAGTTAGTGACAGGTATATGAAGAGTGGCTGTGTTTTAAATCACTGAATCAGTGGTCTCTGTGTTAATATTAAAAAATAAATATATGGAGATACACCTATCTCATAAAACTGGAAGGGACCCTGAAAGGTCATCAAGTCCAGCCCCCTGCCTTAACTAGCAGGACCAAGTACTGATTTTGCCCCAGATCCCTAAGTGGCCCCCTCAAGGATTGAACTTGCAACCCTGGGTTTAGGAGGCCAATACTCAAACCACTGAGCTAAACCACTTCTGTAAAATGTTGCCTTTTGGCTTCACAGATATGACCTTGGGAGCCTCCCTCTTTTGTTATTGCTGGCTGAACGGCTGCACAGAATTAGAAAGTGGCCACGAAGAACTAAAGACGACTTTCTGCGTGATGTCATGATGCATTCTGCGGCTGAAAAACAAGAATTGAAGGAGTGGTAGGATAGTGAGAAGACGGACCGAAAGGAGAACGTGGTGCGCCAGAACGAAGCCATGGAGCGGCTCTTAAGCGTTATGGAGCGCCAAGCAGTCACACTCCAGGCGATACTAGCACTGCAAACTGAGCAGCTCCACGCCCGCCCTCCCCTGCAGCCGCTGTAGCAAAACTCTTTCCCACGTGCCGCCCTGACACCGCCAACACACTCTTATCAATCTCCTGGCTCCAGTCTGTACCGGCTGCATTCCACTCCTGCCCATCACAGTCCATCCCTGCAGACTCCCAGAACCCACTGCACTCAACACCTGTCCTTCTGCAGGCTAGCCCTGCTGAAGTACAGTACCTGCTGCACTGTACTCCAAAGGACAAGTTTGCATATGATACCTGGACATATACAAATCTTTAACCGTCCCAGGACCCCACCTCCTCCTGGGACCCTCCCTTTCCATATCCCCCACAGTGCTGATGTGTTTTTTTATTCGTCTCTCTCCTCCGGTTGTTGTTTTTAAATAAAATAATTGTTTTGGTTTGAAAGCAATCTTTATTCCATTAATTGAAAGCAAAGAGAACCCTGCAAAGCAACAGGCAATTTTCTTAAACCTTCACAGTGCATCGTCTGCACCAATGACAATCGTCTCCTAACATTACAAGCACTGCACTCCCAAGCATAGCAACAAATATTAGTGGCTTTCAGCTTCAAATTGCTGCCTCAAGGCATCCCTGATCCTTATGGCCCTACACTGCACCCCTCTGATAGCCCGGGTCTCTGGCTGTTCAAATTCAGCCTCCAGGTGCTGAGCCTCAGCGGTCCAGCCCTGAGTGAAGCTTTCACCCTTCCCTTCACAAATATTACGGAGTGTACAGCACGCGGCTATAAGCATAGGAATATTGTCATTGGCCAGGTCCAGCCTCCCATATAGGCAGCGCCAGCAGGCCTTTAAACAGCCAAAAGCACACTCCACGGTCATTCTGCCCTTGCTCGACCTGTTGTTGAACTGCTCCTTGCTGCTGTCAAGGTTCCATGTGTATGGCTTCATAAACCATGGCATTAAGGGATAGCCAGGGTCTTCCAGGATCACAATGGGCATTTCAACTTCCTCTACGGTGATCTTCTGGTCCAGGAAGAAAGTCCCTGCTTGTAGCTTCCTGAACAGGCCAGTGTTCTGAAAGATGCATGCATCACGCACCTTTCCAGACCAGCCTGCGTTAAAGTCTGTGAAATGCCCACGGTGATTCACAAGCATCTGGAGAAACATTGAGAAATACACCTTCCGCTTAATGTACTCGGTGGCTAGGTTGTCTGGTGCCAGAATTAGAATATGCGTGCCATCTATGCCCCTCTGCAGTTAGGGAAGCCCATTTGTGCAAAGCCATCCACAATGTCACGCACGTTGCCCAGAGTCACGGTCTTTCGGAGCAGGATGCGATTAATGGCCCTGTACACTTCTGTCAACATGAGTCCAACGGTCGGCTTTCCCACTCTGAACTGGTTAGCGACTGATCGGTAGCAGTCTGAAGTATCCAGCTTCCACAGTGCAATTGCCACACGCTTCTCCAACGACAGAGCAACTCTCAATCTTGTGTCCTTGCGATGCAGGGCTGAGGCGAGCTCATCACACAGTCCCATGAATGTGGCTTTCCTCATCCAAAAGTTTTGCAGCCACTGCTCATCATCCCAGACATGCATGACGATGTGATCTCACCATTCAGTGCTTGTTTCCCGAGCCCAAGCATGCACCTCTGTGAATGCAATGAACAATCTCGTGTCGTAGCTACTACGTGTGGCAAGATCAATGTCGAACTCCTCTTGCCTTTGTAGTTTAAGGAATAACTCCACTGCCACTCAGGACGTGTTAGTGAGGGTGAGCAGCATAATGTTCAACAGCGTGGGATCCATTCCTGCAGACTGAAGAGGCAGAGCATGCAGTACACAAACTGTTGAAAGTTGGCACTAAATGTGGACGTAAGCACAGGGATTGCTGGGATTTGAAGCAATACATCACAGGGCATTGGGACAGAAGCCAGGATGTCCCGCGACCTCCTACGCCTTCCCACAACTCTTAGTGGCAGAAGAAGAAGAGATGTTCTGTGGGATGGCTGCCCAGAGTGCACCGCTCCGAATACTGATGCAAGTGCCGCAAGTGTGAACACGCTATTGCACTGGCAGCTGACAGTGTGAACACACAATAGCAATTTCCCTTCAGTGCTCTCAGAGCGGCGATGTAGTTCTGCCAGTGTAGACATTCCCTAAGGACAGTAGGGAGGGACAAAACCTGTAACCACTGGCAGTATTTTTCAGCTCATTTTGCTGCTGATGCTATTTAGTATACAAGTGTTTCTTCTCTACCAATATAGAATTCAATTAATTGCTCTTCTATTTATCTAATTTTTAGATAAGCCAAGGCTGAAAATCCTGGCTGGAGCCATGCACAGTGAATGTGTTTTGCTACACCTGATTGGGATCCATGGCCACAGATGATCCATGGAGACTTGGCTAGTCATATGTTGCTGGCTCTCCTCATTCTTCCCTCCTGCTAAAATTCATTAAAAGAAGTTAAACATACATTACATTTTACATCGGCTGTAGTTGCCTTGGGGCTGATTTATGATTCCAAATAAAGCGTAAGAGGTCACTGAGACAAATATTTCTATTAAGACATGGTCCACACTAGGAAAAAGTTTGAGAACCCCTTCCTGGACAGCTTTACAATGCACCTCTAGCCTGCTCCGCAACTGTCTGCTGTGCACCCTCTTCTAAGGGCAGAGGTGTAATTGCCCACAGCTGCATATTTTGGCTTTGTAATGTAGATGAATGCCCACTAAAGTCTAGATAAAGGCCATCAAAATCATTTTCATTGTGACCTAATCTGAGCTCAGATCTCCAGAGGGTGAAATAGCAGTGGATTAATTCACTGATTCACCCCTGCATTTCCTCAGAATTCAATCAGTCCGCTTTACGGTTCAAGAAGATTTAATTAAGAACAAGCTTATTCATTTGTTTTAATGTAATGACTGCTTTCTGTATTTTCCCTTGACTATGAAAATTAAAGTTGTTGTTGTCTGTTGTATGTAACAATAATAGTAAAAGTAGGGACATCTTACTTACAGTGTATGTGAGCCAAATCCCGTAACTCCTACTTACGAAGTAGTCATTACTCACATGTTTTCCCAATGATTTCAGTGGGAGTGCTTGAATGAATAAGGTTTGCAGAGTTGTTTGAATGCAGTGGTCAAATTGAGCCTTTACTGTCATTCAGAAATTTGGATCTAAGCTGGTTTCTTTACAGAACTAAAAGGTGGGGCTGGAAAACACTGGTGATAAAAATGTAATAGGCTGCAAATGATTAGTTATGTTGATTTGGTTTATACTAATAAATGTCTAACAATTTTATCTAAGTTAGTTCCTGCATTATTCATATAAGCAGAGCTGGTTCCCTTCCCAACTACATCTATAAACTCATCATTCTGATCTGTCTAGTAAAATAAATTATTTAAATCGTGTAATGTGTACTTTTTCATTTCATCTACTGGTCTTTGCCATGAATATATTTATCCACAATATTCCTTAGTAAATATATCAGTTCCTGCAGGAAAATCTAATGATGTACCTGTTTTAAAGGTTCTGGACTCTAAACTGATGGGTCTTTTCCAGCTCTAATAACTATAATCCTATGATCCTAAATACAACAAGACTTCTGGGTCCAAAATCATTTGCATATCCAACGTCCATTTTCTCTGAATTTGCTTCTATTGCTACCTCCTTCAGATCCCTCAATTTTTAAAGACATATGTATGCACGGCTATTTTAATTATCTATCACACCGGCAGATTTGAAATATCTGAACTCCCTAGAGCCACAGGTTAAAATCCTGTCAAACATAGTTAACCATGTTGCTTACTATATGTTGGTCTTTCACATGAGATCAGAAAAACCAAGACCGTACGTGGACAATAAAATTATCCTGATACTTTTTATAAGAGCAGGACTTTGCTATTGTGTCTTTCCCCTTCCTCCTCATCACTCATGCAGTGCTGAGCACTGGTTGGCAGCATTCTCCACCCAAAAGGTAGCTACGTTTTAATGGTGTTGTATGGTTGTCATTTGAAATCCTTTGGGATGAAAGCCTTTAACATAACCATAAAATATTAGAGGCTGAATTATGTCCTCTGTCTGCATAGGTATGAGGAACAAAAACAATTGTGGCAGAAGGGGAGAGCCTTGCCCCTCAAGAAGCCTATCTGGAAGACAAAGGGGTACTGTGGGATGAGAGTTTCATATTGTGAGAGATGGTTGGACTCTCTCTATGTCTATGGCATTGTTTCTCCACCAAATCTATGGGGATTCCTCATCTATGTTAATGCTCATCTATGACAATGGAGCTGAAGCAGAACCAGTCCACAGAGCCACTCCAGCAGAATTGCTAGAATAGTCTCCCCAGTCAGACAACATTCCCTGAGTAGGATGGTGGGACTGGAAGATTCACACAATCCTCTGGACCCTACCCTCAGTCCAGTCCTGCCCTGTCACCAGACATCCTTTACACACTTCACCCAGGGAGCTGCTGTGAATCTGGGTCACATCACTGCACAGCCACCAAATCCTGCCCCCTGCCCCTTTGGGTAGCAGAACTGCATTGTTTCTGCTATCAGGAGGCCCTGCATACCCATAGGGGTGGGGGCAGGGTTTTCTCCTCAGTGAACTAATGCAATAAAATAGGCAAAGGGAATGCAAACTGCCATGCCTTTGTTAATGTATTTTGAAAATGACAGTTTCATATTAATTACTTCTAAGATTTCACAACATACTAGTAAATGTGTGGTAACAGATTGCATAAAAAGCACAGTTTCAGTAAATGGAGATTTCACTATAGCATTCACTCATTAAGTGTTTGCATAGAGCTGTGGAGAGACCACCAATATTATGTGTGGATTGAGCAGCATGTAGATTTGTGAAGTGCAGATTAATGATGGTTAACTCTGTATGGTCGGTAGCCAATATGTATGGTTGGTAGTCAGCCTAAATTTTTGACTTACATTAAACTATTATATTCTGTTTGAAAGTGAAAATATACTTCATATCCTAATTCTAGGAAGCTTTGCTAAGGGCCCAATGCATACTCAATATTCTCCTTTAAGACCAGGATCAGGATTGGGCCCTGAAAGTTGTTCTCTTCATACCTACAGCCTCATTTTGAAATAACAGCTTTGCCTATTTTGAAAAATAAGTCAATGTTGTAATAATTAGCGCTCATTAAAACTAAGCACTCTCTCTAGTGTCTTTCACACTAGGTCTTACCTGTAAAGATAGTAGATTTCAACACACAGGATAATTTTGAAATAAAAGTGTGATTGTGAAGTTGATGTTGTCCCCTTAAAGTGTATGAATAAAAAATCTCGAACTTTCTTAAATATATTTTTGTGTTTCTGTAATTGAAAAAAATAGCTGAGGCACCAATTAGAGTGGAGCGACTAGTGCGGTGGGGGGAGGAGGGAGGTGTGTATATTTTTCAAATTCAAATACGTGATTAAATTGTATTTGTGACTTTTGACTTTTGTATTTATGTCCAAGAATTTAATCTTCACTATAGTAGCACAACTATTTGCAAAAAGAGCTTAACTTAACTCTCACTCAAGTCATGGGGATAATTTGAAGTCAGTGGGACTAGGTACATGCTTAAAGTTAATCTCATGCATAAATGTTTTACTGGATTGAGGCCCAAAAGTAAATTTTGAGTTGCATATGTGATTATAAAATTCTCAATTTGAAATTCAATTTGTGGTGATTATTTACAAAAGTCATTGAGTCAGGAAACCAAAACAATACCACATGACTTTTGTAAATCATTAACACACAGTGAGATCTGTGACCAAGGATAATTAATTTTAATGAATAAATTAGAAAATGTAATATTTTGGGGGACAAAAAAATTGGCAATATTCATCAAATATTTTTTCTTGCAAATTATTATCTCTGTTCTAACTACAGCCTCATATTTAAAGTTATGACTCAACTACAAAAATTATATTTGCCATGTTTTAAAGTCTTATTTCACTTTTCTTGCCAAAGATAATCTTGAACAAATATAAAATATTACTGTAATGCTTGAGTGTTTCCTTGACACTGTTGGGTTTAGTTTCTATATTGCCATCTCTTATTTCAGATTGATATTAAATAAATAAGATGCTTTCTATGTAGTTTCATGCATAATGTTAAGTGAATTGGATCTAATTTTGTAAACAACACAAAAGATGCTTCTTATAGTTCATCCCCTAAGCACTTGTTAAAGAGACAGGAAAACTAAAGCTGGAGTTATCTCTTTATCTGCTAGGAACTAGGGTAGTGCTCCTGAAACCTCTCATCGTAAGTAGGTGGCAACATAAATGCAGCCTCTTCATTAGACCTCCTCTTTCTTTTCATTCAATTCCCTCCTAAAGACTAAATTCTTTGGCCAGGCCAACACTAACCTTAATCAAACTCCTCTATCCCAACATTATGCAAGAGATGAAGAGACCGACATCTTTTAAAAAGTAAGTCTATTTTTATACCTTCTTCTGGATCTAATGGAGGGACACAGGTACCTGGAGCTGTCTGTATATTTGTATCTTCCACAGGGCTAAGCGCATAACTGGCTCTTAACTAATAAAGAATAATCATAGACTGCCTACATGTCTATTTTGAATATTTAGCTCTTAAAAGGGTTTTATGTCTGACTGGAGTTCTGTGATTAGTCCCAAGCTTGGGGCCAGACAGTGATCTGTGTTGCAGCCATCATGCCATGCAGAATTTTCATAAACCTGAAATGGGCTTTCTGGGGCTCACAGTGGAGCCACTGTGCCATTCATACTTCAGGTTTGCCACAGCCCCAGGTTGCCCCTTTCCTAAGATCATTGAGACCAACATCTGAGGATGCTTTCACTCCTAGGCTGCAAAATTCCTAAGGCCTATGTCTGTGCCACATACCACTTTGGATGTCCAGTTTACAATCTGGCCTCGTACGACTCTGTCCAGTCATCAGTCTAACATAAGTGGACCCAATCACTGGGTCCGAGATGCTTCCAAGTCAACAGGGAGTATAGTCACTGTTTCTAGCTCTGGGTCTATAGGGTATACCCCCAAGCTTAGATCTCTAGACTGACACCCTTCCTTGGGACATGGGATATCACAGCCCAGCCTACCCTCTGAAACCAGTGCCTCAGACTCCCCACTCTGATTCTCCCAGTCACTAATACATGTTCTCCCAGAGTTTCCCTTAGGCTGTGGGCAACCCGGGCTTCTAATTTAACCCCTTCAGGGACACCATGGCAGGAAAGCAAGGCACACAGCCTTAGCCACGGAATTTCTTAACCACAACCACTTTTACTCTTAAAGTACTCAAGAGTTACAGGTTTCAGAGTAACAGCCGTGTTAGTCTGTATCCGCAAAAAAGAAGAACAGGAGTACTTGTGGCACCTTAGAGACTAACAAATTTATTAGAGCATAAGCTTTCGTGGACTACAGCCCACTTCTTCGGATGCATATAGAATGGAACATATATTGAGGAGATATATATACACACATACAGAGAGCATAAACAGGTGGGAGTTGTCTTACCAACTCTGAGAGGCCAATTAATTAAGAGGGAAAAAAAAAAACTTTTGAAGTGATAATCAAGCTGTCTGTACTGGGCTAGCTTGATTATCACTTCAAAAGTTTTTTTTCTCTTAATTAATTGGCCTCTCAGAGTTGGTAAGACAACTCCCACCTGTTTATGCTCTCTGTATGTGTGTATATATATCTCCTCAATATATGTTCCATTCTATATGCATCCGAAGAAGTGGGCTGTAGTCCACGAAAGCTTATGCTCTAATAAATTTGTTAGTCTCTAAGGTGCCACAAGTACTCCTGTTCTTCTTTTTTCAAGAGTTACAGATCTTTGAAAACAATAAACAGCCCTGAGATTCACCCTGCCTGAGCTCACCCCTTCTGGCAATGCATGGCTTGCCAGTGTTTCAGGCGGGGGGCAGAGACCACCACCCTCCTGCCCTCTCTCTCTCTCTCTCTCTCTTGCATGTCAGGTTTACATGTGGCAATGTTATGCCCACTCCTCAGAGCAGCACCCCTTCTTAAATAAGTCTATCTCCTTTTTCTATGTGCCCAGGCTGACCAGCAGCAGATCCATCAGCCTTGTTAGCACCAAATGTAGAAAATCCATTTTTCCCCTGGGGCAGGCCAGCAGTTGAGAGAAAATCAAAGTAAATGGCTCCAGATTGCTCTGTGATGGCTTCTCAGTGATGGTCCTTCAATGAGGTGTCAAACACCTTTCCTGGGAAGGGCAACTATCTGAAATGCAATTCAGTAGCCCTGCCTTGGGCAAAGTTAAAAATGTGTTCAGTACACATTACCAAATGGAGAACCTAATAAAAAAAGAGGTTACAATATAAAATTGGCTAACAGTTTCATACACATATATTCCACACCATCTCGGGGAGCACATGTGACTGTGTGTTTGCAAGCCAAGTGCCCCTGTTTGGCTCATATTTCCCCCCTCAATTCTTGGTTCTGTTTCAAATGGATCACTCACCTGTTATCATAGTGCTTTTAATGTCATCCAAGAGGACATTCATTTATACACTGTAATAATACAGCATACATAATGAGTCACTGAACTGAGTCTGAGGTTAAGTGAGAATATTGAGTACTGACTCATCTGTTAAAAACATGTCTCAACTGGATGTGGTGCAACTAGGTAATTATATACTGAGTAATACAACAGGATAATCCCCATTAGAAAGCTGGGATGGAAGATATATTTGCCCATATAGCTTGAGAAAGGAACACCCAAGCACTAAGCTGAGAGGGTCAAATTCCTTGAGAAGAATTTGTCCAAAAAGTTGTTAGAATCTTAAATTCTTTAAATTCTGGTTTGGTTACTTTGTGCTCTGCTATGTAATGCTAAATCTATAGCCGCCAACTTTTCTGCAGCTCCATGGGTGATGTTTCTCACCAGAGCAAGGCGCTATTTATCATGCAGGGTGTCTATTCAGGTCCCTTGCAGAAGAGGCAGATGTGGAGTGAAGCAGTAGCCTATCCGCTGCATTACACAGAAGCAGGTGGCAGATGGGCCTGGGGAACTAGGGTGAGAGGGGCAATGAGTTGAAAGAGCAAGCTGGACAGGGCTTGGCAGGGGTGAGAGATGTGAAGTGACACTAAGAGGAGGCAGTCGCCCCCCTCTACCACAGCTTCCTCTTGTTAACGTCCTCAACCTCCAGCTCACTGAAATGTGGTGGAAGAATGTGTTCCAAAGTATCAGTATACACTTAACTCTAACTCCCCATCATTACATTAACTGCATGGCAAATAACACACAGTGTGACTGATTCACTTGAGAAGGCTTTTTAACTTTGCCCGTCTACAGTGCTCTAGACCTTAAAGGTGCATCAGCCGCCACACAGAGTGCAACTGCTATATAAATATATTGAGCTTTAAGAACTGTTGTACTCTATAGTTACTGTACCTCTGTTATTTAAAACAAAAAACAAAAACCAACACTGCCTTTATATTAAAAATAGGGGAAACTCACTGATGTGGAAAAATGGTGGAGCTCAAGAGACTCTGAAATATTTGCAGGTTTCAGAGTAGCAGCCATTTTAGGCCTTGGCTACACTTGCGAGTTACAGCGCTGTAACTCACTCCCCGTCCACACTGGCAAGGCATTTGCAGTGCTGTATCTCCGTAGTTGCAGTGCTGCATGTACTCCACTTCCCCGAGAGAAATAGCGAGTATTACGCTGCCGCTGCAGTGCTGCAGCGCCAGTTTGGCCGCCCGATGCTCTGTGAATGGCCTCCAGAATTATTCGGCAGTATCCCACAATGCCTGTTCTAGCCACTCTGGTCATCAGTTCAAACTCTACTGCCCTGGCCTCAGGTAACCAACCATGTGACCCATCCTTTACATTCCCCGGGAATTTTAAAAATCCCCTTCCTATTTGCTCAGCCCGGCATGGCGGTGAGTGCTATCAGCGAATCTTTCCAGGTGACCATGCCTCCACGCGCCAAGCGAGCCCCAGCATGGAGCAATGGCGAGTTGCTGGACCTCATCAGTGTTTGGGAGGAGGAAGCTGTACAGTCCCAGCTGCGCTCCAGCTGTAGGAATTACGATACCTTCGGGAAGGTATCAAAGGACATGATGGAAAGGGGCCATGACCGGGACGCCCTGCAGTGCAGGATTAAAGTGAAGGAGCTGCGGAGTGCCTACCGCAAAGCCCGCGATGCAAACGGCCGCTCAGGTGCTCCCACCGCGACCTGCTGATTCTACAAAGAGCTGGATGTGATACTTGGGGTTAACCCCACCTCCACTCTGAGCACCACCATGAACACTTCAGAGCCGGTGGGGGAGGGGGGGGGAGAAGAGGAGGAGGAGGAGGAAAACGGGAGTGATGGTGGTGGGCCGGATGGAGACACCCCGGAATCCCTGGAGCCATGCAGCCAGGAGCTCTTCTCGAGCCAGGAGAAGGTAGCCAGTCGCAGCGGTCGGTACTTGGTGGAGGACAAACAGAAGAGCAGGTTCCCGGTAAGCGGGTTTTTTTTTTGGGAAGGAATTTTTTCGGTGCGGGCTCTTTGGGAGAGGAGGGTTAGGCATGCATGCCTAGATGCGTAACAGTGCATTGATGTGGTTTATCACATCACGGTAATCAGCCTCAGTAATCTCCTCGAATGTCTCATCTAGAACGTGTGCAATGCGCTTGCACAGGTTTATCGGGAGAGCCACCGTGGTCCTTGTCCCAGACAGGCTAACGTGTCCGTGCCACTGTGCCGCGAGTGCCATGGGGAACATTGCTGCACACAGGCAAGCTGCATATGGGCCAGGGCGGAAGCCGCATTGCAGTAGAAGACCCTCCCTTGCTTCCCAGGTCACCCTCAGCAGCGAGATATCATCCAGGACGAACTCCTGAGGAAAATGTTGGGACAGTGTTCAGTGTAGGTGCCCCCTGAAGCTGTTGGCTCTCCCCAAGGCACAGAAACCCAGAGGACAGTGCAGCCCTGAAACAATCAGTCCCCCTTACTCACCATTTTGAGGCTCCCGTGGGATATGTGTGCTCTGTTTCAGACAGGAAAATTATGCAATTGTGTAGACCCTGTGTGTTTTCTACTCCTTAAGTATGGGGAAATCATTACTCTGTCTGGTATAAACAATGCTGCCTCTGTTAAATGTTGCATTTTGCCTATACAGCAGCATCAACCTTGAGCCCTCAGCCATCCCTCTTATCGCCTGCTCAGAGACTGCAAAGACTCAGGAAGAGACTGTGAAAAAGCAAAGAAGACATGCTGCAAGAAGAATAGATGCGGCAATCTATTAAAGAGAATGAGAAAGCACAGAACTGGACGGAGAGAGAAAGCAGGATCCGCCAGGAAAACGCAGCGCACCGGCGGCAAAGCATGGAGCAACGGCAGCAAAGCACGGATCGGCTCATAAGAATCCTGGAGCGCCAAGCAGACGCTATCCAGGAGCTCGTAGCCATGCAGCAAGAGGAGCAGTACCGCAAACGCAAACGCCACCCCCACTACAGCCCTTGTCCCAAAACTCTTTCCATTCTGCCCCACTGTCACCTCCAACCCACTTTCCCCAACTTCCGTGTTCTTCACGCCACCCGCTGCCTCCAACACCAGTATCTTCACCACCCAGCCCTGAAAACCACGACCCTTACCCTCTGCACTCAACCCCCATCACCATGCAGTATAGCTGTCCTGAAGTGCAGCACTCACTGCACAGCACACCAGACAGGACATACGCGAATCTGTGATTGTACCGTTCCCCATTCCACCTCCTTGTTTCTTTTCAATAAATAATGTTTTTTTCTTTTCAATAAATGGATTTTTTGGCTTTGAAAACATTCTTTATTATTGCATAAAGTAAAAGACTCCTTAGCCCAGGAAATAAACAGGCACTGCAAGTCTGCTTGTCTGCTTAGCAAACACTGATTCCTAAAGACTGGAACTACTGCACTTCACTCCCATGCAGGACACCAGATATCACTGCTGGTTTTCAGCCTCAAATTGCTCCCTCAAGGCATCCCTAATCCTTGCAACCCTGCGTTGGGCCCCTGTAATAGCCCTGCTCTCTGGCTGTGCAAATTCAACCTCCAGGTGTTCAACCTCGGAGGTCCATGCCTGAGTGAAGCTTTCACCCTTCCCTTCACAAATATTATGGAGGGCACAGCATGCGGATATAACCGTGGGGATGCTGTTTTCGGCCAAGTCCAGCTTCCCATACAGAGATCGTCAGCGGGCCTTTAAACGGCCAAAGGCATACTCCACAGTCATTTGGCACTGGCTCAGCCTGTAGTTGAACCGTTCCTTGCTGCTGTCAAGACCCCCTGTGTAGGGTTTCATGAGCCACGGCATTAACGGGTAAGCGGGATCTCCAAGGATCACAATGGGCATTTCAACTTCCCCTCCCGTGATCTTCCGCTCTGGGAAAAAAGTCCCGGCCTGCATCTTCCTGAACAGACAAGTGTTCCGAAAGATGCGTGCGTCATGCACCTTTCCGGACCAGTCTGTGTTAATGTCAATGACACGCCCACGGTGATCCACAAGCACCTGGAGAACCATAGAGAAATACCCCTTCCGATTAACGTACTCGGATCCTAGGTGGAGTGGTGCCAGAATAGGAATGTGCGTCCCATCTATCGCCCCTCCACAGTTAGGGAACCCCATTTGTGCAAAGCCATCCACTATTTCCTGCGTGTTACCCAGGGTCACGGTTCTTCTGAGTAGGATGTAATTAATGGCCTTGCAAACTTGCATCTACATGATTCCAACGGTCGACTTTCCCACTCCAAACTGGTTTGCGACCGACCGGTAGCTGTCTGGAGTTGCCAGCTTCCAGATTGCAATAGCCACCCGCTTCTCCACTGGCAGGGCAGCTCTCAATCTCTTGTCCTTGCGCCGCAGGGTGGGGACAAGCTCCTCACACGGTCCCATGAAAGTGGCTTTTCTCATCTGAAAGTTCTGCAGCCACTACTCGTCATCCCAGACTTCCATGACGATGTGATCCCACCACTCGGTGCTTGTTTCCCGAGCCCAAAAGCGGCGTTCCACGGTGCTGAGCATGTCCGTGAATGCCACAAGCAATTTCATGTTGTACGCGTTACGCAGCTCGATAGCATCGTCGGACTCCTCACTCTCACTGTCACTTTGGATCTTAAGGAATAGTTTGACAGCCAAACGTGACGTGCTGGCGAGATAAGTCAGCATACGCCTCAGCAGTTCGGGCTCCATTTCCCGCAGACAGATCGCGCTGCACAGAAACCGTTGGAAGATGGCGCCAAAGGTGGACAGAAACAAAGGGATTTCTGGGATGCGAAGCGATGCATCACGGGGCATTGGGACAGGACCCAGAATCCCCGGCACCCATGCCCCTTCCCACAACCCACAGCGCCAGAATGGGAAGAGGTGCTCTGTGGGATAGCTGCCCATAATGCACTGCTCCCAATAGCGCTGCAATTGCCGCAAATATGGCCACGATAGTGCGCTGGGCAGCTGTCAGTGTGGACAGACTGCAGCGCTTTCCCTACCTTAGTCTGTATCTGCAAAAAGGTGCCACAAGTACTCCTGTTCTTTTTGTGAAATATTTGCTACATTCTGCAATATCCTGCAAAATTTTCATTTATATTTTTAAAAGTTACATTTTCTCTTTTTCTACAAGACACAAAAAACAAAAATTTGGGAAAGCAGTAACTCAACCAAACAAACAGGAGGAGTAAAAAACCAAGATTCAAATCTAGAAACATAAAAATCAAGTGTCCAAAGTAACTGCAGGATTCTAGTCCTAAAGGGCTGGTCAGAACACTCAGCATGTTTGAAACTGTATTAAGACTATAATCCTGTGAATTACAGAGCCATAAATCCTAGAGACTTCAGCACTGTGCATTTTGATGATTCCACAAACAGATAGGAAGAATTTAGGGACAGATTTCACAAATTACAAACTCCAGTGGAGACAGCATTGAGTTGCACCATCCCAAGAGGAACTCCAAGAGGGACTGTGCTTCCCAGAGCTCCCCAGTGCACAATGAACAGTTTTCATAGCCCTTGAGAGGCACAATTATGCATAAGTGATTCAAGCTGTGCACAAGATCAGACCCTACATTTCAAAATATTTGTCTTCTCTTTCCCCCTCATGCCTATTGTGTACATATGTTCTCTCACTGAAATGTCCCCGGTTTTTAGGGGGCTGGTAGCTCAAAGTGTCTATTTAAAGTTTCTTACTAATATAAACCTAGCTGATACCATTAAATGTAATATTAATATGCCTACTGTTTATTCTGAGCATTTACTGAGTTTGATTTTATTCTGATTTACATGTACTGAGCAAGGTTGCTGAACCACAATAGAGTATTGTCTATATCAGTGGTTGGCAACCTATGGCACGTGTGCCAAAGGTGGCACGCGAGCTGATTTTCAGTGGCACTCACACTGCCCGAGTCCTGGCCACTGGTCCAGGGGGCTCTGCATTTTAATTTAATTTTAAATGAAGCTTTTTAAACATTTTAAAAACCTTATTTACTTTACATACAACAATAGTTTAGTTATATATTATAGACTTATAGAAAGAGACTTTCTAAAAATGTTCAAATGTATTACTGGCACGTGAAACCTTAAATTAGAGTGAATAAATGAAGACTTGGCACACCACTTCTGAAAGGTTGCCAAACCCTGGTCTATATCCATACACACCTAGTGTTAGTAAACTTTGTACCAGTTTAAAAAGTAGTGTGTTGTAGCCACACTGGACATGGGTTTTATATATTGTGGTATTAAAAAGCATACAAGTAGTGACATTAAACTAACCACTACAGGCAAACCCCAAGGTAAGTCAAGTGGATCATTCAGAAGTTTCAGAAGTAGATATTACTCAAATGAGTAATTACAAGGGTATACCATTCAGATAAGAAAGCTCCCTGTTTTCTCTCTGGTATAAATTATTGATGATCCTATTGTTTTGATTAACCTGATAGAACAAATATACATCTTTAAAAGTAGTATTCTGCTATATTATATTACTATGTAGGTAGGAGTGTAGTCCCCGTTTCAGATTTGGATCTGCTCTTCTTGTTGTATCTCTCTTCCCATCCCTTTCCTACTCATTCATATTTTTTCCTTTCATATCCATTAGCATCAGGACCTTGTAAATATCCACGATTAGTCCTTTACTTGATGACCAGTATTCCCTTGACTTCAGTGGGACTACTCACATTGCAAACAGTTACACATATGGGCCCCTATTCTGCAAACTTGTATGCACATTCTTAATTTAAATCAATGAAACTACTCAAGGTAGAAAAGTTATACAGGTGTAAGTGGGTGTAACCATCTGAAGGAATGGGGAGAGGAGGAGGAAGGTAACAATGACAGGAAGCCAGTAGTACACATCTATATGTAGTATATGCACATCCAAGCAGATGGTTTTGAATCAATATTTCCCCCGCAACTATAACATATAAATAATCATAAAGATAAATTAGCCCTCAGATGTCCCTTCTGTCCATGTAGTCTTTATCAGCTAACAGTCTCCCATATCATCAAAGGAAGAGTGCATT
The DNA here is from genome assembly GCF_013100865.1 of Trachemys scripta elegans. NCBI lineage: Eukaryota > Metazoa > Chordata > Testudines > Emydidae > Trachemys > Trachemys scripta. The sequence continues at coordinate 96,042,601 of NC_048304.1, read as the reverse complement.
TGCCACATAAGCCACACACTATCTATTCTTTTTTTCTTTTTTTTTCACTAACTGTTCAGCAACTGAATGATCCACCTGGTGTTTATGAACATCCAAAATGGACATTGTCACTTCCTCCAATGCAGGAGCATGTGGTGCTAATGATAGTAATTTCTCCCAGTATGTAAGAGTGAGAGTGTCACTTCTCTATTTGGATCCACAGCAGCATGTTGTTAGCGCTGGGGTGTTCATTAACTTCCTCTGCTTCAAGTATGCACATTTCTTGCAGGTTGTAAAAACATTGTCAAAGAAAACGTTCCTGTTAGGATCCTGTTTACTGGACTTTTTAAGAGTATGATTAGCCTTTGGAATGCAACAGCTATTCCTTGTGATTTAAATTATTTCTTTCTTTAGAGATAACAAATTCTTTCACTATCTTAAAAAGTGAGGCTGGTGTAAATAGCTCAACCTTTAAAAAAAGTTTTAAAATATTTTTAGGAGCTACAGTATTTGCCCATCAAGCAATGTGTAGAAGCTGGATAAAAAGTTATTTGAAAATTGAAAAACGCTGCTTTTTCAAAGTCCTATACATCTAAAATGTTTAATTCAACCATTCTAAAAGTTCCCTGAAATATACTTATCTGTGCAGAGATTATGCACAAGCAGAACATTTCAGACAGAAAAAAGATTTTGTGTTTTCCCCAGAAACTTAGAGGCAACATTTTAAAAAATCATGTTTATAGTAGAAACTCTCTTAGGACCCCACTCTGCAAACACTTATGCACATGGATTCATTTACTGAAGTCAATGGAACTTCTTACCTGCGTAAAGTCACTCATGTATAAGGACTTGTCTACACTACCAAGTTTTGTTGACAAAACTTATGTTGACAACCAAAAGTCAACAAAACAAAAATCGCCAAAGGGTGTTCACACTTGCTCCCTCTGTCGATAGATCATGTCCACATTGGAGACATCATTATCGACAGGGTGGGTATGTATCCCACAGTGCAGTGTTGTGGGTAGGAAGAGCTGATCGCTGCGCATCTTGGGATTCTCTCCGTGCTCTCCCACAGCCCCCTCAGCTGCCGAGAGCAGCATCATGAGTAGCTCTGTAGATCCTCTCTGTGCTGAGGAATGGCAAAGCAGTACAGCAGTCTGTCCCCCTCGCCCTGCAGCAGCAGTCTGCCTGCTGCTGCGTTACTAGTGCTGGGCAGAACAGGAGCATTCCAATGATTACCCACATGGAGCAGCACACAGATACTTCTCGGAGATTTGAAAAGGGAGGGCCGCATGCCTGCAGGGCAGCAGAGATCAAAACACTGAGCAGAGCAATCAGCTCTGCCAGTTCCATCTACAAAACAATCAGCAGTGTCTACACTGGCTCTTTGTCGACAATAAAGGGAGGGGAAAAGACAAAAGTCCCTCATAGGGGTGGAAGTTTTTTGTCACAAAAACTGGGTGTTTTTCACAACAAAAGTCCCATTGTAGCGTGTACGCTCTTGCTGTTTTGTCGCCAAAAGGCAGTTTTGGGGCACAAAACTTGCCAGTGTAGATAAGCCCTAAGTGTTTCCAGGATCAGGCCTTTACAGGCCTAGCCAAGGAGTCATCACACTGGTTATGCAAAAAAAAAAAAAAAAAAAAAACCCACACCCAAACATGGTTTCATTTTTAAAGAGTAAATCATGCCTGAGCAGGTATTAAGATGATGAATTACAGTATGCTCCTTTTAAAGTAAGCTGTATCCACATCACTTCTTCTTCATGGCTTTTCACCATATGTCATTCTAGATTTTGCATTCTCAGTAACTAATTGAATTTTGACCAGTTATTTGAAGAGGTAACGCATTATAAAGTGCTAAGTATTTTTTCTGGTTACTCCTGAGGGCATTCTGCACCAAAAAAAATAAAAATTCTGCACCAAAAAAATTAAAAATTCTATGCACAATATTTTAAAATTCTGCAAATTTTGTCAAATAAATGTGGAGGCTTCAGCCTGGCATTGGGAAGCACAGGCCGCTGGCTGCACAGAAGTGGGAGATCACTGTGCAGCTTCCCCTGGGACATGGACTCAGCGGTGAGGCTGCACCCAACCCTGACACAGCACAAGGACCAGGCCTGCCCCAGAAACATCCCAGGGCCCTGCCTCTCTGTGCCAGGTGCACCAGGTGTGGGCAGGTAGGCTCAGCAAGGCAGGATCCAAGTGTAGAGTGGCTTAGCGTGGGGGGATCCAGGTGTGGGTTGAAAGGGTTCTGTGTGGGGAAATCTGGGTGCAGGTGGCTCAGTGGGGGATCTGAGTGTGGGGGGATCTTGATGCACAGGGGCTTGTTGCAGGGTTCTGGGTGCCACAGTAATGGGACTCTGCAGGGGAGTCTAGGTGAACATGGTTGGGGCTCAGAGTGGGTGGGGTCTGGATTGGGGGAGATAGAGATCAGCGGGGGGGGCTATAGTGGGGGGGTCCAGGTACTGGGGGGGGGGGGGCTCAGGGCGGTGGGGATCCAGGTGCAGCTGGTTGAGGCTCGGTGGGATAGGGATCTGGGTGCAGATGGTTTGTTGGGGTGGTCCAGGTGCAGGGGGAGCGGGGCTCAGCCAAGGGGGTTCTGTGTGGAGGGTAAGGCTCGGCAAGAGGGTCTGGATATGAGGGGGTCTGGATGCACAAGGGTTGGGTGGATAGGGGACCAGCTCCCTGTACAGGAATCCCTCCCTCTGCAGCTGTGGAGAGATGGGTGCAGGAAGCGGCGTTTGATGGTGGAGGAGTTTGCAGAGCTTCCTGCAGCTGGGGAAGAAATCTGGGAGTGGGTCTGACCCAGCCCTGGATGCCATGCAGGGGAAGAGGAAGTCCCGTTCTCCCCAGCCCAGCTGGGACTAGCAGCTGAGCCCAGTGCAGGGTAGGAGCCACCAGCCGGGTCTTTCCCAGTTATGCCTTCTGCCCCACAGTGATTTACCTCTCTCTCGGCTGCCCTGGGCACCCGAAACATACTACTGGTAAGGGTTGCATGACCGCTCTTGTGGTTTCCCTTTGCTTCCCCATCAGAAAGTCATTTTTCTGTGGGGAAACAAAGAAATCTGCGGGGGACATAAATACTGTGCATGAGCAGTGCCACAGAATTCCCTCAGGAGTATCTGGTAGATGATTTCTGTAGCAAGTACTAAGTACTGACAACAAATTGCTGATGGAAAAAATGTCTAGGAAAAGATAGCCTAAGTATCACACAGGTGCAGAATGCCTATTGCTAAATCAGAAACACAAATACTTGTTACATAATAACCTTTTACACATGACAGAAGTCAATTCACTCAATCTGCAGGTCTGTAGGCTATTGGCCTGAATTATACTGCCACTTAAAGCGATGTAAGTTACGTTGCTCGGGGGATGTGAAAAAATCACCCCTCTGAGTGACGTAGCTTACATTGACCAACACGGTGTCTACACCACGCTATGTCGGTGGGAGACGCTCTTCTGCTGACTTACCTTCTGCCTCTCGGGGAGGTGGAGTACTGAAGTCGACGGGAGAGTGGTCTGCCATTGACCTATGGCGTCTTCACCAGACCAGCTAAATCAATGCCGCTGCATCACACACAACAGCGCCAATTTAGCATGCCAGTGTAGACAAGCCTTTAGTGTGTAAATTACTATTACAAACTTTCTGCCTGGTCTTTATATATTTCACAGCATACAAGAACTGACAAGTAAAGTAGTTCTAAGAGCGGAGTCGTTTTTTCCTGTTGCCTTTTTGCAACCCAAGGGTTGGGTGCTCCTATCCTCTTATCATAGGGTGAGGAGCTAATATGTGAGAATGTGGGCTGGGGGTGATGCTTCTCTGGTATTGTCAACCCCAAGTGTACATGAATCAGGACCCCCAAAATAATGAGATTTGCTTAAAATCATGAGGTTTTTTTAAACAATAATGAAATTTGGGATCTTTTTCTTTGCCTCTTGGTTTCTGAACTTTTAGGGTGCACTTACTTCATGTTTTCTCTTAAACCATTAGCTAAAAAATTGCTTTTTTATTTTAAATGAAAGCTGAGATTCTCATGCAATCTCCTGACACAGCCAGCTGGGACTTTAAGAAAAACACCAAATATCACAAGACTCATGATAGAATTGTGAGAGTTGGTAACACTGCTTCTTGCTCTTCCTGAACCTATGGAACTCCCCATACCCTCCCTCCATCACCCTGGATGAACATCAAGCAGATGGTCCTCCACACATGTGGGGGCATGGCTAGTTGGAGGCGGAACCAGGTAACAGTTTCTCTATGCAGCATATTTGCCTTGGAAGGGGGCCTAAAAGCTGTGCAAATTGCCAGTCTTTATTGTAGTCAGACTAGCATTAGCTCCTCAACATGAGATTTGGAATGGGCAACTGGGCTTCCCAGGGAGTGCACCAAGGAGCAAATTCTTCATGTGTGGGTAGGTGTCATGGATCTCCAGTTTCAGTGGGACCTTCTCCTTCTACTAGGCTGCCATACACCTGGAGGAAAGGATAATGAAACTTTTCAGCAGGAGAGAGTGATTAGGCTCCCGCCTGGAACTCCACATAAGAGCACAAGAGTCACCAGCATCAAGGCTGTGCATTCATTTCACAGTGAACCATTGTCTGCTTGAAAGAATGGAAACATCATCAGATGTTTCTCTTGTTAGCAGAATTTTGTAAGTTTATATGAAGGTTAAAGCATATTCTGCCTAAAAGCCTAGTAGCATCAAGTTCAATCCTGCAAGTGCTGAGTGCCTAGTGAGAGATGATAAGCACCCCTCAAGACCCAATGAAGGCATTCAGAGAAGAAGGTGCTGAGCACTGGTCAAAAGGACTTAAGGTGTTCAGCATCTAGCAAGATCAGACTCTTGTATTCAACACTGGTCATTCTGGATTCAAAACTCTGAAGTTTGGTCTTCAATGGAAGTTGGGGGTGCTCATTATTAATTATCATCATTAAGGTATGTATTATTTGCATTAAGGTCTCACTGAAGATCTGTTTTACTAGCCATTGTACAAACACAGAATAACCAACCCCAGTGTGCCCAAAGACACACTGAAATAGACAAAAAGTAGTGAACTTCCTAGAGTTTTGTAATAAGAGTATCTTGTCTACTTCTAAATCCAGGGTGCTTCTATATTCTACAACAGGGTTTTGCAGGACTATGCATTTTGTTACTACATAAAATTCTTACTATAAATTGGCTTTGCATCTGAACAGTGTTTATTAATGTTATCTAACCAATAAGTGTCTGTTAAAATTAACTCAGGAAATTGAAGAATTTGGAAAAGCTTCTAGTTTTAAGGTGAATTACATTGGATCAAAACTCTAGCCACTAAAATTACACAGAAAGAGCTTGTCCCTTTCTTTATATTTAAATAGGCACCTAATTCTGTGCAGTACTTACTAGGAATTAATATTTCATCCATAAACAGTTAATGTGAATTATGGTATCTATCTTCCAGTGATACTATAATTTAATGAAATTATGAAGACTGAAATGATAAAATATAAGCAACAATTAAACAAAAACGTGTTTTAAGGAGTTGGAACTGCAGTATTTCTGAAGCTGAAACCCAGCATTTTCCAGCCAACTCAGAACTCCTCCAGTTTAAAGTGCAAGGTCCTCAGGGAGCTTCTCCCTGAAACCTGATCCTACCTTCTCTTTTGCACCACACTGCATGCAGAGACCCGCACCACGCAATCTGCAGATTACTCTCATGCCAAGAAAGAAAAACACGCGCTTATCGTTTTTTCTCCTTCTTTGCCTTCCCTTTGCAACCCTTCCTGACGCTATGGACACTCGTGTGTGTACTTATATACAGACATTCATTACTTATATGTAGCACAAAGGCGGCGTGTACACGGAGAGAGAGGCACTAGCAGCCCCTAAGCGGCTGGAAACCTGAAGGAAAAGCAGGCTGTGCAAAGCCGCGTCCCATGGTTCTCCTCTTCCCACGTTTCCCCCCTGCCCCCCCCAAAATCTTTCAGTCTGGGCAGCTACGGCAGCCCAATGGGTCCAAAGGCTCCTTGCATGTGGCAGTAGAGTGGAGAGCTTGTGCGCCCGTGAATGCTGGGCCGTGATTGGAGCTCTTGGGCCAGACCACGATGTAAAACGAAAGTAGATTGGCAGAGGCCCAGCGGCATGTGCCTGCTCCCTGGCTTTGTATACACACTTGCCTGCTTAGCCCTTTAACAATGGGCGAGGGGAGCTGCTCAGCCCCATGGCAGAGCTGAGCTCCAGGGAAGCGCTGCGGTGAGATGCCCGGGGACATGCCTGTGGCTCTCCTGCCGCCGGGGCTGTGAGCGGGGCCGTTGCTCGGGGTAAGAGGAGGCTGCACTGGGAGTTGTGGGGAAGTTACTGGCGGAGCAGCAGCGGAGGTTGCATGCCAAGCCCTTTGTTGTGTCGGGAGCCAGGGAGGCTGCTGCTGCCGGGACCCCTGCTCCTCTGCGCCCCCCGCTGCACCAGCGAACCGCTCAGCGCCTCCTCTGCTGCCTTCCCCTCCGCCGGGTTTTCTCCGGGCAGTGCCGGGGGATGAGGCTGCCCCGGAGCCGGGCACCCGCCCGGCGGAGTCTGTACCCCTACAGCCGGCGCTGATAGAAAAAAGGGCCAGCTCCAGTGCGAGGCTGGCGCGGAGCCCAGCCGGGATCCGCGGGGGGCACGATGCTGCGCCTTAGCAAGAAGGGCCCCTGGGGTCTCTGCACTCAGCTCCCCCCGCCCCGCCTCGAAACGTGCACGACTATCAGCTGTGGCGGGGGAGCGGGGCTGCTGGTGCCTCCCCGGGGGAAGGGCGAGAGCCGAGCGTGCGCTGGGGGCAGAGGAGTAACTGGCTGCTTTTAATTGGGTGCAAATGAAGAGGGGCTAAGGGGGGGAGGTGGGCGAGAATTAAACTGGGCTTCGCGGCTGGACTGAGTGGGCGCCGCTTCTTCCCCTTTTGCGCAGGCTTCGGCTGCTGCCTTTCGCCGTGTGCCGCTGTGACTCTCTGCCGTCTCGTCCTGTCCTGTCCCGTCCCATGGAGCTGGAGGGGCAGTGGTGGAAAGGACAGCTGGCTGCCGACATCCACCAAGCGCTTCGCTACAAGGTACCTTGACCAGGGCTCTTCGGTGACTTTGCGGCAGAGGGAGCCGGACCCCTTACTCGGCTGCAGTCTCCGGGCTGCGCGGGCAGGGGACTGAGCAGGGCAGGAGGCTTAGCTCGTCCCTTCCTGAGTGGCAGGAGAGGAGGACGGTCTCAGACAGTCCCTAAAAGGGAGCGAGGGAGGCAGTGCCCCGGACAGGTCAAAGGGCAAGGCGACTGACTGTTCCTTTTGTCTCAAGCCTTTATCGTTAGGCTCTCAGAGGATTTAGCCACGGGGGATCCTGTGTCTGGGCATTTTAAGTCCACGTGTACTGAAATCTTAAAACTAGCTTCTCCATCTGCATAACGTGCAAAGATCCTCCTATGGGGGTTGGGAGGACGGATTCATTCACTGGGTTTTTGCACGATGCTTTGGGCTCCTCAGGTGCAAGGCTTTGCATATGTTCCCAGTGTCATTAAAGTTAGATAAAGTAAATTGACACTTGAACTGCAGCACTTGCTTGCACTGCGTTTCAGCCCTCTCAGTACATAAAGGCATTGATTAACATGTGACAGTGAAGCTGGTTGGCTCCTTGCAGGCAAAGGGGGAGGAGGAGGAGTTGTTAAAAGGCTATTAGAGCGGAGGCCAGTGCTACAGGTCTTGGAAGAAAGTTCCCCACCTTGTTAAGAATGCTGGACCCTAATTTTCTGGTACCCGCCCTGGAGGCAGACTGCAAAATAAAAAGTGTGGTAACCTCTAGCACAATTACTATGTCAGTGCTAAATTTTGTCGTAAATGTATAACAGTCATTATTTCCAAATCTGCTATATAAAAGGAAAATAAACATGCTAGTTTAAAGTCAGGTTAATTGAAAACTGCATGGAAAAAGACTTGGCTCCAGCAGAACATGTGGTAACTGAACTGCTGAGATATGTAACATCACTAAGTATATACTGTCCTGATTATCTGTACTGAATCCTGAGTATTTACACAGGTATTCCCCTATCTCTGCCCTTTGGTCTTGGTGCATTTGGCCCTTTTCTAGAAGTATTAATAAATCCAAGTTTAAACTATGTTTAAAAAAAAAGAGCTACTATGTAGAAGAGTGCTCTATAAATGGGTGCAGTAACAATAATAAATGTTAGGGCAATCCTGTTTTGAAACCCCTCTTAGCTCTGAGCTGACTCATGTCAGTGTTTGTGGATATTGCTTCTTGATAATAAGGCTTACCTTATCCCCAAACAGTTGTAAATAGGTTACCAATGATTTAACCTAGTAAAAATGTGGCTAAGCAGTTTTGGTGATTGCATTAACTTTCTTGATGGTCAGATCACTTAAGCAATGCACATTACTGGGCCCATGTACAAGAAACAACAACAAGTACAATAGATTCTAATTGCAAAGGAAAGTAAATAACGTCTGACAACTTTAATAATCTTATGGTTTGAAACTATTTAAAGGGATGGTTATTTTAAAGATAATCATATGATTTTAAAACTCTAGAATTTACCTTACACTCGTGATGTGCAGGAGATTAGACTAAAGGATCGTGATGGTCCCTTCTTGCCTGAATGTCTATGGATCTGTAAACTTTCCAGTTATCTCAACTCTACCTGGTGTCTCAAAATAGGCCCCCTGCTGGGAAATGTTATTACAATAAGCATTATGATCCCATACCATATCAAATCTTGGGGTTCCAGAGTGTAGCTCTTTCTCTCTGTTCATTTGTGATAGTGGAGATCAGCTGTGTTGTTTTGGTTGCAGTTGCCTGGAATTCCACCTTCCACAGTGAAGAACACTGTCCTAGCAGTTAAGGCTCTTGTCCTTGGAACAGTCCCTTCAGAGTCTGATTTTTTTATTTTTTTTTTTATAGTCGGACCATGCCACAAGGGTTTTTCTTTGTCAGTCTGTCATTATGTTCAGTAAAACCATATTTGGCTTGTTTGTTTCTAAGTTTTGGGCCAAGTGAGCTTTATAAGAGCATTCTATTTTAAATAATTGTTCTGTAGAATCTAGATACTCCTTGTATAGGTGTCATAAGATAATAAATAGGCATCCTCAGCAAGAGAACAGTTCCACTATGTGAAAATAAACAGCAAAATCATGACGGTGCCTCCTAAAAACTGCTTTGAACATTCCTTTATGTATTAATCCAGTCAATTTTCTTATGTATTTTTGGCAAGTGTATTTGCATAAAAGTAATAGTGGTTGTAGTGCAACTAGATGCTGCTCTCTGTCTAGGAGCTGAAGCTTCCCTCCTACAAAGGCCAGTCTCCCCAGTTAAATCTGAGAAGATATTTTGCAGACCTGATTGCCATTGTGAGCAATCGTTTCAGACTCTGTCCTGCTGCGCGACATCTTGCTGTCTATCTACTGGACCTCTTCATGGACCGCTATGATATATCCATTCAGCAGCTACATGTGGTTGCTCTTTCCTGTTTACTTTTAGCAAGTAAGTATTATGCACTAATCTGACAAAGTGGGTATTCACCCACGAAAGCTCATGCTCCAATACGTCTGTTAGTCTATAAGGTGCCACAGGACTCTTTGTCGCTTTTTACAGATCCAGACTAACTCTGCTACCCCATGATACTTGGCACTAACTTAACTGACTTAGGTTCTTGTACCAACTAAAGGATCATTCTGAGGTGATCAAGCAGATTTAGAAGGAAAATAATCTATAAAAGATTAGCACAGCTGAATTTGGTCCAATATGCGGGCCTCTCTCAAGACTTTCAAATTGTGTTGGTATTTGGTGAAGGTGGGGGGAAAGAACACTAAAAGCTACATCACAAATAAATTGACTAAAGCTTTTAAAATAAAATTTAAGAAGGAATTACAAGAAAACGAGCCCTCTTTTTAAAGGCAATCACCTGCCACCTCCCAAGTTGCCAAATTATACACAGAAAAAGGAGAAAAGTCTCATCTGTTGTAGGTGCTGAAGACATTTTGAATGTCACTTTTAGATTTATATCCTCTTGTAAGAACTAAAATATGAACAAAATGGTTACAGTAAACAGGTACCTTCCACAATTGGAAGAACCAAGGGAATTAATTCGGTGGACTGAGTGCCACTGCTACTGAAGAGTCCTTATTTACTAAAAGAACATAACTCCTCCTTTCTTACACTCTTTCTACAGAAGGTGAAAAGTGGGGTGAAACTGGGGTAGCAAAACAGTGGCGAGTTCCATAGAAATGTGGCACTTGCATCCATTATTGCTGGGCTTTTACATGTATAACTTCATGTTAGACTAAAACATACACGTATGATAAGGCAAAGTCCAGGACAGGGTGGAGCTACTACTATTATTTATATTACTGCAGCACCTAGATGTTCTAGTGTGGAGCAGGATCCCATTGTGCTAGGTGCTGTACAAACACAGAACAAAAAGATGGTCCCTGTCTCCTGGGACTTACAATCTAAGTACTGACTAACTTAAAAGGAGGGACAGTTGTGGAAGTCTACATAAATGACAATATGCAAATGACAATACAGATTACTGAAACTCACTTGATTTAGACCGAAGGGCTCAATTTCTGCTTAAGTCAGTTATTGAATTTAAATGTACCTGTAAACACTGAAATCATTAAAGCCTCTATACCAAGTTGATTCTTCCTACTGCACTTTGAACAGGGAAAGACTTTTTTTTTTTTTTTTTTTTTTTAAGCTAAAAACTAAAGGCGGACTCTTGCACTATTTTATTTATTTATTAAGGCTAGTCTCAATGGTACTTAAGCAGTTACCGGGATAGGTTTTAGGATAACTTAATGAATAACAAGAAGTCATTTATGAATTACGGTCAGGCTACACCATACCATCATCAGTATTCTCTCTCTCTGCAACTGGCTCTTGTTTGTGTGAGAGAAGCTATGAAGAGACAACAGGAAGTGTGACACTGCTGTAATATCCTATAGGTTGCATAGCAACTATCTGCGAAGCTTAACCCTTGACAGTATGCCTCTCCTCTCCTCAGCAGAACCGTCCCATTGAGTTTTGCATGCTGGAGCCTATTTGACATGGCAAAACAATTGTATAGCAAGTGTTTACATTGAAAAGTACCCTAATGTTAAAGATAGCAGCAAATGCAGTTTGGTGTATGTTATACTCATGTTTCTAATTATATTTTTCTTCCTCTTCCCCCACCCCAAGGTAAATTTGAAGAAAAGGAAGACAGTGTCCCTAAGCTCGAACAATTGAACAGCTTGGGTTGTATGACTAACATGAATCTGGTATTAACAAAACAGAACTTGCTACACATGGAGCTGTTGTTGCTAGAAACATTTCAGTGGAACTTGTGCCTCCCAACTGCTGCTCACTTCATTGAATATTACCTTTCAATTGCCGTCCATGAGACAGATCTCCATGATGGCTGGCCAATGGTTTCCTTAGAGAAGACCAAGTTATACATGGCAAAATATGCTGATTACTTTCTGGAAGTATCTCTGCAAGGTGTGTTGCATGGTTTAGTTAATGCAACCTTATTTCTTAAATAATATTTGTGTCTGACTCATCTAAACAATTTTTGTGTCTATCCAGATCATGCATTTTTAAATTATGCTCCTTCGTTAGTGGCTACTGCATGTGTGGCATCTTCAAGGATTATCCTGCGTCTCTCTCCAACATGGCCAACTCGACTGCATCGTCTTACTGCATACTCCTGGGACTTCCTGGTTCCGTGTATTGAACGACTGTTAATGTAAGTTTATGCTGGCTTCTCATTTGAAAAGGCTTTGTCTCTGTAACAGCATGGTATATTTAAAGGACACTTACACTAAAAAACAATATTTACAAAAACAGTAGTTTATTTAGTAGTGAGTTTGTGCAGCATCTATGGCAAAAGTACCCAGGTACTATACAATATTTATTAAGCCAACCTAAAGTCAGTCCCTCTCTGCTTTTCAAAAAACCTCACCTGACCTAACTCCTTCATCCCTCCTCCTCCCAGCAAATAAAATACTCAGACAAAAGCACAACAGAAGAAAAAAGACATGCAGCATGATCTGAACATCACCAAACTTGGGCTGCGGTAGGCAGTCAAGTAGCAAGTTCAAAAGATTGGAGTATGGGGAAGCAAGGGGAGGACTTTCACCTGAGTGCCTTTGGGGTGCTGTAGCAGATCTCCAATGACGTCCAAACTTTGGTTAGCACATAAAGAACAGAAAAATCTGAATCCAGACTTGAAGAGAAACTGTCTTCTCCATGCAGGTGGCACTCTAGTCCATAACTATCTCCCTTGATGGCCTTGCATACTGTACACAGTAATCACGAGGCATTACAGTATCAAACCTTGTGGCAGAATAAGGATACCAAGAATGCCATTGGGGTGGGAAAGAAAGTACTCAACACCTCTCTGGCAGGCCTAAGAGGAAGGGGAAGAGCGACTGCAGGGTCACTCCAACAAGGCACCACGAGCAAGTCAGTAGTCCCTCATGATCAGTAGTATCAATGACTCAGAGAAGTTGAGATGGTCACAATACAATCATTCATTGTTAGGAGCAGATTAGCCACCAAAAATGTCACTTTCAGATTCTCATACACTGTCACTGTAATGTTGTACTAGCAAATGTTACTGCTCTGACTTCTTTATATCCAAGCAGACTACTTTTGTTAACTCTTAAATTCAAATACTTCTATTAACATTGTAGCCTTTTTGAAAGTTCTTGGGCCTAACCTTTAAAATAATTTAAACTTCCTAGTGTACATCTTTAAAGAATATGAATTGCTTCTTAAATGGCCTTTTAAAAATAGTTTTTGATATTTAAAGGCTGTTATAGTTTTACAGTTAGGATACACTTAAAACTATACATAAAGTTGACTAAAATGGTCTTATTTTCTCTTTGTATTCTAGTGCTCATGATAATGACGTAAAAGAAGCAAACAAGCAAAAAGGACAACATGCCCAGCCTGCACAACAGAGCGCGTTTCCTACCCAGACTCCAACTCCACAGCAGGCTCATGTTCAACAACATGTATCACAGTATCTCCAGGCGCATCAAGCTCCATTACAGTATCACCATCAAACCTCACAACAGCAAAACTGTCAGCAGATGGTGTCAACTAGTCACACGTCCTCTTACCCACTGCAGACTTGCCCTGCTGGCTTACAATCCAGTGTTCAGGCTCGAGGTCACATACAGACTGGTGCTAGTATGTCACTAGCAGTTCCAATAGAAGTGAAGCCATGTATAAGTGTCTCGTACAACCGGAGTTACCAGATCAATGGACGGTATCCTTGTATTACTCCCTGCTTTGAGAGGTGATGAATACAAATTTAGATACCCTAATTTTTGTCCAACCTCAAATAAGTTTGAGGGCAACAATCTAAATAAAAGTAGCACTCTTTCCAGAAGGAAAACAGCTGGATTGGCATCCGATTAGCTCAAGTACAGATTCTGCAAAGAACGAGCATGTAGTATGTTTTCTAAAGGGAATGTGTGCATGGCAGTCATGTGCTAATACTTTTGACACTCCAGTGCACTGTGTGCTCTTAACAGCCACTTTTGAAATTCAGGTCAAAAGAAAAATGGCTGTGGACTGGCTAGAGACATATCTTTTAATGAAGGAGATATACAGTATTACTTTGAAGAGGTCATATTTATGCAATACTTCCATATAGTACTGAATAAGATTTACTTTCGGTAAATTGAAACTTAAGAATCCACTAAGCAATGATGGGCTTCCCCAGAAACACTGGGGCCATGTAGAGAGAAACTTTCACTGACTAAATCAGTAATGCAATTACTTGTCATTTTTTTTGCTCATGCTCTTATAATGTAAAATGTATGTCCAATTTAAGGCACTTGAGGTAACTGACTTTTTTTTGGTTTGTTTGTTTTTAAATCTTGTGCCTCACAGGACAGATGTTACATATTTTCCTTTTGATTCAGATGTTTAGAATAACACTTTCTCACTAACTCAGGGAATTATCTATTCAGAATGACTCTGTGCTGCTTGTGTGTACACTTAACTGGGTGTAATCCAGGGTGGTATTTCTTTCAGGGCATCTACAGTGCAGAGTACCAAAGGGATTTGTAAGTGTATAAAGTAGAAGTGTAGTCCTAATTACTCCCTGCCACCCAACAATCTTGTTATCAAGTGATTACAGAGTAGTAGTAGTTTCTTAAGTTTAAGCTGAACTAATACTGTACCAGAACTCATGGTTGTGATTTTTTTTTTAAAAATATTTTATTAACACAACCAATACAAAATATCCTCTAGTTTTTCAGTCTATACATTCTCTACACAGAAAAGGCACCGTTAAATGCTTACAAAAAGTCAGTATTTCGTATGTCAGGCTTGGTGCAGGGTGGGAGGGAAATAAGTTCTCAGGTAATGCTGTGGCAGCTCCTTCTTCTGCTTCACAGAAGTCTCACATTGAAGAGCAAGATCGGCATTCTCACTGTTGGAACAAAAGTGTATTGCTAGGTCAGAGGCAGGATGCTCATTAGCTGTCTGAGCTTCAATATCACCCACAAATCAGATGGCCTGAGAGTAGGAAGTTTCATTCCTCCAGCCCCAGAGGATGAAGGTGGTGTTGAGGATAGTATATTAATGGAGAAGTTCCTTGTTTACAAAATCAGGCAGTTGACTCCCCCTGATCTGGTACGGGAGAGGGAATTGATGGAGAGAGCCCTACTGGTTTAAATGTATGTTTGTTTTGTTTAATTTCTAATGGCAGCACTTAAAAGCATGGTTAAATGGCAGACATGAGGCCAGACCTTCTATTACTATATGATCAGTGGAAGTTCACGCACACTGTATGTTGCAAAGAATATTGGGAGTGGGAAAGAAGGGGTGTTTGACATCAATATTAATATGGACGATTAACTTGGGAGAGGGAGCCATCTCAAAATATTCAGTAGTTGATGAAGATAACTTCTGCTTGTTCTGATGGCTCTTCCTGGAGCTGAACCATATGTTGCAATAACCCATCCTTTATTACGGAGGAGAAGAAATCCTCTGTGTCTATAGTTATTTTAACACACATCATGTTTCAAATTGTCCTTTTCTCATGGGGAGAGAGGTGGAGTGGAGGATTGGGAGAATGTGTAAGGGGAAATTAAGCCTCTCTACTTCATGCTAGAAAATAAACTTTCAGGTGAGCACAATATCAACTATTTTTACCTCCTCAAAGAGCCACTTTTCTTTTTCCCTCCATCACTCCCCCAAAATTATTTCTGTTTTGGTGGGATGGGGCAAGCAAGTTTCCTACCTCCTAAAATGCCTGAACTGTTTTTCATTTAAGTTTGGAGAGAAGGGGAATAGAACCAAAAGGGAAACTGTCTTCCATCTTCAGATTTCAGTTTATTGCAATGCTAGGTCCAAGTTTTCAGTGCTCTAACTACCTCGTTTATGTGAATGTACAGTGTTCTGATGGACCATGACTTGAAATAACAGCAGATGCCTGTAGCAATTTGTCTGTAAAATGCATATCTTGGCTAAATGTCATCTTTAATTGTGATGGAGCAGTATAGATTCTTTTGAAATATTAGTAAATCTATCTCAAGTATTTTATATATAAAATTAGGTAATTAACACTGGAATTATAGGGGTGATTATTCAGTTAGTTAATACTGCAAAGTCTACATATAGTAGGGTATTTTGATTGTGTTTTAAGGCATTAGGCTTAACTGTAAAAGAATCCACTACATGCTTTTTTGTTTTTTTATTTATTATTTAGTTTGTGTCTGACATTACAGTATCAATGAAAATAGAGAAAGCGTGCACTGTGAACAATTCCAATGTGTTATTGAAAAAGGGCTTTACCAGTGTCCATTAAATACACTACTTCAAGTTCTTACTGAGCAAACCAGAATGTGCATTTAATGGCATAATTAAAAATGATCATAAATGCAAAACATCCACAACAATGGAATCTGGATGAGTGCTATGCACTTGGATTTTTTTAAAAAATAAAACTAGTTTTGAGTAAATCATCTGCTGTCTGTGTCTGGTTTGTTTTGTTTTATTTAAATGCCTGAAATAACGGATGTGTAACTTCATTCCTACCACAGCTCTTGAACTTGAAGCTTCTCTCCACTGCTCTCCTGTGGCAGGAATCTATTTATAAAAACAAAACAGGAAGGAAATTTTTTTTTTAAAAAAAAATAATCCATAACATAAGCCAGAATATTGTACACTTCAACAATATTGTATCCAGTGTATAGCTACATCTGAGAAAGAAATACAAAAAGTGGTTCTGAAATAGCTTACCAGCTATAGTAGGATTTTTTTTTTTTAACGAGTCTTACTGGCAAGTCATTCTGCCTACAGTAGAACTGTATGGAAAAAGTCAGAATTGAATGGGAAGAGGAACAGCATAGATTTTGGTGAACAGAACCCTGAGAAATCCAGAATTTGGGATCCTTAACTGTAGTAAGTCTTTCTGCCTGAGCTTACCTGTGGGGCAGGCAGCACAAGAACAAGTGATGTTTGAAATTTCTTATTCTTTCTGTAACAGCAATTCTCTCATTCTCCCATCAAGAATGGGTACATATGTGGACCTATTTAAAATGAGACCCCATTAGTCACTGGGCTCCAAATATTAAGCCAATCTAGCAGAATCTGAGTGTCTCAGGTCATACAGTACAGGCCATGCTTCACTCCAGTGTTCTTTCCTGTTGATACCTATGTACAGCTGTAACTAACTTTACTCACATGAATATTCTGAGGCCAACAGGACTACTCAGCTGATTAAAATTATGCTCAGGCATAAGTGCTTGCAAGAGAAGGCCTTTCATTGTATAAATACAAATGGCCTTTAGTATAATACAGTTTGGAAACCAATTACTGACAAACTATCACACTGGAAAGATTCTTGGCTTTTGATCACTGAATCATTCTATTCTTCAGTTGTGTAAATTTAAAAGGACTTGCGCTTCCAGCTACAATAAAATATAATCTTGCTGACAGAAACCCTTGAATAATTAACGTAACTAAAACAAATAGCGGCAGTCAGTCACGGCAGCACCATATGGAATGCTACCTCTCTCCTGGCTCAAAGGATCACATGTGAGTGTCCACCTTCAATTCCTGCACTGTTGTACAATGTGGTGTTTATAATACACTGGAAGTTTGGCTTCATTTTTTTCATCACACACAAATTTTTTTGTGTCCATAAGTGAATATGCAATGATATATGTTTGCTTTTAAAAGGCAACGTCCACTTAATGAAGTCAGTTGCAAGGGAGTTGAAGGTAGATTCATGTAATATCTTTACTGATGTTTCCCTGCCAATTTTTTTTTTTATATATATATATATATATATACCATCACATTTTCCAGTTTCTTACAGGTGAAAGTAAAGAAGCTGAGTAAATGACTGACTAAGCACAATGCCATCAAATACACAAAGTAAACTATATAGAGCATTCTTTTCTCTACATTTCCAGTAAAAAGAACACGGCTGCTACTCTGAAACCTGTCATTTCCAGTAATAATCACATTGCTTGTAGTAAAGGTATGTATATGTTTGATAGCATACAACTAAGCAGACATTGTACCTTTTGAATGTAGTCTGACAATAAAGATGTTCTGAGTCAGGAACTGCAAAATTAAGGTCCCATGGCTTGGCAGGTTTCCTCATGGGAGGGATGGTTTTGCCTAGACCCTTTAGAAAATACAGTCACTGAATGGGTGAAAATTCAGTGGTTGTCAATTGAAGGGTGACAGGTGCATCACTGCCAAGTGTACCCACAGAGAGCTAAAGGAAAATACCTGAGGTCTTCAAGAAGGGCAGATAGTCTAAAATGGTGGGACTGTCTGATTCTTCTGGGGACATTTGGTGATGTTGAACCCAAATAGAAAATCTCTTGAATTTAGCTATTTAACGTTTTCTGGTACATTTCTTCCTCCTGTTGTTAAGGATGGTTTGAATAGCTACTGAACATGTCTGCTCTAGGTTCAGCTCCAAATACCAAGCTGTGAGGCAGAGGAAGTCCAGCTTGAAATGTCTGATCTTGCGTGTGTTCTGTGTCAAGAGGCATGGGAAGGTTGGATGCTGATAGGTGCAGCGGCTGACAGCTGGAGAAGGCTGGGGAACCAAAATTATCTGCGCCAGCAGGGAGCAATGAAGATGATCGCTGCCCTGTCGTGCTGGATCTTCCTGAGAGGTCAAGGTAATTCTTGCTGATGGGTGGGGCAGTGGGAAGGAGGGGAAAGCATATTGTATGAATAAGAGAGCATCTCCTCTGGAGTCCTGAATTTGAGAAACCTCTCCCCCCACCCCAGAGTAGTATATCTTGCATTTCCTGTTTTCTTGTGATGCAAACAGATCCCAGGAGGAAGATCCCTATTATCTGAATATGCTCGTCACCACAGAATCATGTAGTTCTCGTTAGTGGTCAAGGGAGAAAGGCCTGCTGAGGCTGGTGCTAGTGTGTTGTGTATTGCTGGGAGGTGTACTGCTGATAGGGTGATCTGGTGTCGAATACACTAGTTCCACAGATTGACTGCCTTTATGCAAAAAGAGGTAAATCATGTTACCCCTTGCTTGTTGATGTAGAACAATGTCGTCATGTTGTCTGATGTTACCTGGATGTGCTAGGAGTGTATGACCAGTAAGAATTGTTTGCAGGCTTCTAAGACAGCTCTCAGTTTCAGGAGTTTTATGTGCATCGTGGACTCCCGTGGAGTCCATGTTCCTTGTGCTGTATGCCCATTCAGATGGGTGCCCTACCCTACTGGGAAGGCATATGTGATCAATGTCTTCTGGGGTGGAGACAGTGAGAAGGGGACTCCCATGCACTGGAGAGCATCCTTCACCCTGGGGGCGGGAGGAGGGGGCACGGGGGAAGCGTGACTAACTTGTCCATAGTGTGACTGCTTGGCAGGTGTATTAGCCAAAGCCAAGCTTGTAGACAGTGCAGCTGGAGTATTAAAGAAGCTGTCACAAGAACAGGACACCATGTCAACCAGGAAGATGAGACATGAATGAACCAACTTTTGTAAGCTCTTTCTGAACTGACTGGTTGAATTGTTCATCAACTGGAATCTGTCTTGAGGGAGATAAGCTCTGGCCCTGATAGAGTCCAGTGTAGCTCCAATGAATTCCATGATCTGTGTTGGGACAAAAGTGGACTTCTGTGTTCATGTAGATTCCTACTTGTGACAGATATGTCAATTTCCTGCAATATCATTGAAAAACCTTACTGAATTAAGATTACGTATCTATGGAGTCAATTGTGTTAAATGCAAAGGTTATGTATAATTGTAGGGTTGGATGATCAAAGGACTATATTGAGTACTGCAACAGACAAAAGTGATCTTTTGGGACAATATGTGTGAAGTAGAATTCCTGGGAAACATATGGGGGGAAGTGAATGCAAAGGCCCTCCGCAAATTATTCAGAAAACCCAACCTCTTGACCCTACACCCTAAGAGAACCATTGTCTGCTGATTACCTGTTTCCAAAGGCTAAAGTTCAAAGGGCCAAGATGTATAAAGAAACAGGCTGATGTGTGGTAAATGTGCTTGTTCTGCACTGAGGCTATTATGAACTTGTAACCACAGCAAAAACTCTTGCTGGAGTTTGAAGGATTGACTCCTAGCAGAGTCCCTGCTGGTGTTGGAGGGGTGATCTCTAGTAAGCTTATGAGCATGTGCATATGTTTTTATGTTTTCTCTCTAATGTTTTCACCTTGAGAATAAATGTGCTTGCTTAGAAAGAACTGTGTGGTGACTTATAACTGTGGGCAATTTCATTATTCATAGCCTTCAAAGAGTAAGCAAAGTGCAGATGATGGCCTGATTAGGCAGTTTAACTTGCTTTGAATAACGCAGTGTAGGGTGTTAACTGAGCATCCTGTAAAAAGTCGGGTCAGGAGGGAGAGAGATGACTGCTGAGGAGCTCGAAGCCTATAAGCCGGTGTGCCCTTGCTGGGCCATAGAGAGGGAATACAGGTACAGTTGCCCTGAATTGTGACACTAGAAGACTGAGCAGAATTGCTCTTCCATCTTAGATTCTTTGAAGGGTCAGAGCTATAGATAGTGATACAGGGTCACTAGTGCTAGACAGTAGTGCTGTTACAGTTGGAGCTGTGCTGCAGAGTCCGGACTTGGGATGGACATTCTTTTTAAGTATTAAAATAATTACTTATCAATGTTAGGGGTAGTTTTATCCCTTTGGTTTTCTGTTTTATTTACTTTGTAACCAAGCAGGGACATATCCTGACACAAGTGATTGTGGGAAAGGGAAAAGAGTAATCAATTTCTGTAACATACTAGGATTAAATGTGTTGAGTGGTACAGAGAAATCTAGCCAGATGTCCCTATTTACATTTTTCTATTTGTTTGATGAGATTAAAAGCAAACAAATTTAAAGAAAATACCTTTTCACATAATATATTGTTAACCTCTGGAACTCAGTGCCACTGGGTACTTGTTAGTAGTAGTCAAATTAAAAAAAAAAAACAATTAGATGCCTACCTGAATAAAAACACTATTTGCTGTTATTTTAACTATAACTGAATTTCAAGGACTTGTGGGGATTTTACTTGATACTGTAAAGCATCCAGCTTTGACCCAGGATATCAAACTAGATGGATGATTGGTTTGCTCAGTAATCGCAGTTCTCCATAATTCCTACAAGGTGGAGACATGGGGTAGCTTGAGGAGGTGGCTTTACTCTTCTGTTATGAGGATAAACAGCACTTCA
Organism: Trachemys scripta elegans; assembly: GCF_013100865.1. Taxonomy (NCBI): domain Eukaryota; kingdom Metazoa; phylum Chordata; order Testudines; family Emydidae; genus Trachemys; species Trachemys scripta. The sequence goes on along the minus strand of NC_048304.1, from coordinate 96,021,933 downwards.
GTCTACAGTGCTGTCAAGCAGGCAACTTTCACAAGCATTACATGCCTTGTACTATTTTTAAATTACATGTTGTTTCCCCTCATATTTCACTGCTGTAAATTTACTGAAGTCAAATTTGAAGAATTAGTTTCAGGACAGTCTAAATCTTTGTACTAAAAGTCTGCTCTTAAAAAAACTGAAAATGGTTCTGCACATCATTTAAATGAGTCATTTACCAACTGTGGTCTAGCTTCTAGTACAATAAATAGAATGATCTGACATTCTCCAGCTACTCCCACAGTACCGCCTTCAAACTGAACAAAATGCCTTTAAAACAGTTGTTCTATTCTACTCGAGTAGTCCCAAAACAAGGGCTGAGCAAAATTTTTCAACAAACTTTTTTCAGTGAAAAATGTAGGTTCATCAACACCAAAACGTTTAGCAAATTTATGTTGATTTTGCTTTTTTTAGAAAAAAACTAAAAGCTTCTGAAAAACAAACATTTTGTTTTGACACATTTTGAAATGAAATGTTTTTATTTTTTGTTTAGAAATGATTGTTGTGACGAGTTAGATCACAGAAACCCCCTTGGGAGCTGCCACCTGATGTGCCAAGACTACTTCTGCCCCTGCTCTCCCTGCCAGCTTGGGACCCCAGCACCCTGTCTTGCTGAGCCAGACACACCCGTCTGCTCCAACAAAGACCCAGGATCTGAATTACTTGCCCCAAAGCTGCAGTCTTAACTGAAAGCAGCTTGCAGAAGTGTTCCTGTCTTTAACACTCAGATGCCCAACTCTCAATGGGGTCCAAACCCTGAATAAATCCGTTTTACCCTGTATAAAGTTTATACAGGGTAAACTCAAAAATGGTTCGCCCTCTATAACACTGATAGATATGCACAACTGTTTGCCCTTCCAAGTATTAATACATACTCTGGGTTAATTAATAAGTAAAAAGTGATTTTATTAAATACAGAAAGTAGGATTTAAGTGGTTTCAAGTAGTAACGGACAGAACAAAGTAAATTACCGAGTAAAATAAAATAAAATAAAACACAAATCTAAACCTAATACAGCTGAATGCAGGTAAAATCTCACCCTCAGAGATGTTTCAATAAGTTTCTTTTCTCAGACTCAGAGGGGTAGCCGTGTTAGTCTGGATCTGTAAAAAGCGACAGAGTCCTGTGGCACCTTATAGACTAACAGACGTACTGGAGCATAAGCTTTCCTGGGTGAATACTCACTTCGTCAGATGCATGTAGTGGAAATTTCCAGAGGCAGGTATAAATATGCAGGTAAGAATCAGTCATATGCCTGCATATTTATACCTGCCTCTGGAAATTTCCACTACATGCATCTGACGAAGTGAGTATTCACCCACGAAAGCTTATGCTCCAATACATCTGTTAGTCTATAAGGTGCCACAGGACTCTTTGTTGCTTTTCTCAGACTGGATATCTTCCTAGTCTGGGCACAATCCTGTCCCCTGGTACAGCCCTTGTTCCAGCTCAGGTAGTAGCTAGGGGATTCCTCATGATGGCTCCCTGTTTGTTCTGTTCCACCCACTTATATATCTTTTGCATAAGGCAGGAATCCTTTGTCCCTCTGGGTTCCCACCTCTCCTCACTGGAAAAGCACCAGGTTAAAGATGGATTCCAGTTCAGGTGACATGATCACGTCACTGTAAGACCCCAAACCTTCATTCCTCCCAGCCTGACTCACAGAAAGGCCTACCTGCAAACAGAGCCATCCACAGTCAATTGTCCTGGTTAATGGGAGCCATCAAGATTCCAAACCACCATTAATTGCCCACACTTTGCATACTTACAATAGGCCCTCAGAGTTATATTTCATATTTCTAGTTTTAAATACAAGAGTGATACATTTATAGAAATAGAATGAACACACTCAGTAGATTATAAGCTTTGTAATGATACCTTACAAGAGACCTTTTGCATGAAGCATATTCCAGTTACATTATATTCACTCATTAGCATATTTTTATAAAATCATATAGACTGCAACGTCACAATTGTGTTTCAAAATTTCCTTTAATTTTATGTTTCTTTAAATTTTTGAAATTGAAATTAAACATTTTATTTTGGCTTGAATGAAACAGTTCTCACATGGCTCCACAATATGCCAACGTTTTTATGGCTGACCTGAAACAATGTTTCCTCAGCTCTCGTCCATTCACACCCCTTCTCTACCTACGCTACATTGATGACATCTTCATCATCTGGACCCATGGGAAGGAGACTGTGGAAGAATTCCACCACAATTTCAACAGCTTCCACCCCACCATTAACCTCAGCCTGGACCAATCTAAATGGGAGGTCCACTTCCTATACACCACGGTACAAATAAGCGATGGTCACTTTAACACCACCCTATACCGAAAACCCACTGACTGCTACGCCTACCTTCATGCCTCCAGCTTCCATCTCGGACACACCACACGATCCATCATCTACAGCCAAGAGCTGAGGTACAACCGCATTTGCTCCAACCCCTCAGACAGAGACCAACACCTACAAGATCTTCACCAAGCATTCTCAAAACTACGATACCCGCACGAAGAAATAAGGAAACAAACCAACAGAGCCAGAAGTGTACCCAGAAGCCTCCTGCTGCAAGACAAGCCCAAGAAAGAAACCAACAGAACTCCACTGGCCATCACCTACAGTCCTCAGCTAAAACCTCTCCAACGCATCGTCAGTGATCTACAACCCATCCTGGACAATGATCCCTGGCTTTCACAGGCCTTGGGGGGGCAGGCCAATCCTCGCTCACAGACAACCCGCCAACCTTAAGCATATTCTCACCAGCAACCACACACCACTCCATAGTAACTCTAACTCAGGAACCAATCCATGCAACAAACCTCGAAGCCACACATAGCTACACCAGCGACACCACCACAGGACCCAACCAGATCAGCCACAACATTACCGGTTCATTCACTTGCACTTCCAGCAATGTAATATGCGCCATCATAAGCCAGCAATGCCCCTCTGCTATGTACAAACTGGACAGTCCCCACGTAAAAGGATAATTGAACACAAGTCAGATATTCTGAATGGCAATATACAAAAACCTGTAGGAGAACACTTCAACCTCCCTGGACACACAATTGCAGATTTAAAGGTAGCCATCCTGCAGCAAAAAACTTCAGGACCAGACTTCAAAGAGAAACTGCTGAGCTTCAGTTCATTTGGAAATTTGATACCATTAGCTCAGGATTAAACAAAAACTGTGAATGGCTAGCCAACTACAAAAACAGTTTCTCCTCCCTTGGTGTTCACACCTCAACTGCTAGAAGAGGGCCTCATCCTCCCTGACTGAACTCACCTCGTTATCTCTAGACTGATTCTTGCCTGCATATTTATACCTGCCTCTGGAAATTTCCACTACATTCATCTGACGAAGTGGGTATTCACCCACGAAAGCTTATGCTCTGTTAGTCTATAAGGTGCCACAGGACTCTTTGTCGCTTGAAATAAAATAGCATTATTAAGGTTTCTTTGTACATTTCTGACTGGGAAAAAGTAATTGCATGTAGACTGTAAATAGACTGTAAGCAAAACTGTGCCGCCTTCTTACACTTGACTTTGCTGAATGCTCCTAGTCTCAACTTTTGCTTGTATTACTGTTACCTTCTCTATTTTTCAGAGGAAATTTTTACATGATGTCCTTAACAGAACACAATTATATACCATAAGAGGGGTAGATACCACCTCTCAATAAACCAAAGAAAATTACCTCCCTTAAAAGCAGCGTTTATTTTGAATTTTGCAGCATCTATCATTTCAGCAAGGCTTCTCTACGCTTGCCATCCAGTCCTTTAGATATTATTTTGGTATTCAACTGGTCTTTTAAAAAACACACACACATTTTTGCCTTTATCCTAGACTCTGCAAAATACCAGCAAAACTATTTCTTTAAGAATGTGATTATACACAGAAAATTCAACTGGTTCATTAGGCACTGAACTTTTTCCTCAAACCTCAAACTCAGCTAGTTAATGTGCTGTAGTTTATCCTATAAAATTAAAATTCCTTTGATATGGAATCCAATATGACTGACACACAAAGCCCATTGATATACCTTCTATTCCAGGGGTTCTCAGGACAATTTTTTTGGAGGCCTCACACTTTTTCCTAAAATACTTAATTACCTTTAGGAAAAACAAATAAATATGCACATATACACGTCCAAATCATTGTAATTTATTTATTGCTAGCTAGTAAATCTGCTGTTAAAAGTGGTATTAACAAACACACAAATATCACTTTTGACAGTGTACTTAACTCAGCCCCAGCAAACCTGGGGACAAATTAAGCAGGGGCCAGGGGCAATTGGGGGGTGGTGGTGCTGGGGGAGATATCGGGGGCCAGACCTGAAGCCCTGTAGCCAGAGCCTGCTTCTCCACAACCCCAGGGCTGAAGCCCAAAACCTGAGCTCCTCCGTCTCTGGGAAGGTGGGGAACTCATCAGGTGCCTGCTCTGGTGGTGTGCCCCAGCTGTCTCCAGAGGGGGCACGGCCCAACCCCTGCTTGCAGCCCTAGCAGCCAACACCAAGGCGGTGCATCCAGGAGCAACAGGGAGGGCAAGGGGGCGCTGCTTCCCCACTCCTCTCTTCCTTCCCCCACAATCACAGCCCAGGAGGCTGTGGCCGCAAGAAAAGCCCGTGGCCACATTAATTCCATCTTCTTTATTAAACTAGCTCTCAGCTCTTTTCTAATTTCTTCCACTGTCTTAAAGAAACTCTTGCAGATGCCTGTGTACCTGTGCTGACAATGAAAAGCAGATAGATGAGTTCTGAAAACTGAATTATTGTATTACATGTGCACAGAAAAATAAAGCAGTGAGTGAAATGCAGTTCTTGCATAATAATCAGAAAAATGCCTTAAAATCAAAATCATTATTATTTGATTACTTACATTTATAAGGTACCCATCATCACGGTATTATGTTAGTTTTGTGATAGGTCTAGCATGTGCAATATAATGTGGAATTAGAGGTACATAAAAGACCACACAAAGGATGGGTCATTAAAATCACGGACAAATAATGTACCTGAATCCCTTGACCTTCAAATACCATTACTAAATATGAATTACACCTATTTCTTAGAATACTCAATTTTTTGGACATGCTTCTTAATTGATATTGGAATAGTTAGGGACTGGGAACTGCATCTTGGCCCTGGTCTACACTACGAGTTTAGGTCGAATTAGGTCGAGTGTTAGATCGATTTAACCCTGCACCCATCCACATGACAAAGCCATTTTTGTCGACTTAAAGGGCTTGATTTCTGTACTCCTCCCCCATGAGGGGATTAGTGCTGAAATCGACCCTGCTGGGTCGAATTTGGGGTAGTGTGGACGCAATTCAACGGTATTGGCCTCCGGAAGCTATCCCAGAGTACTCCATTGTGACCGCTCTGGACAGCACTCTCAGCTCAGATGCACTGGCCAGGTATACAGGAAAAGCCCTGCAAACTTTTGAATTTCATTTCCTGTTTGGCCAGCGTAGCGCGCTGATCAGCACAGGTGACCATGCAGAGGTCATCAGCACAGGTGACTATGGAGTCCCAGAATCGCAAAAAAGCTCCAGCATGGACTGAACGGGAGGTACTGCATCTGATCGCTGTATGGGGAGACGAATACGTTGTATCCAAACTCCGTTCCAAAAGACGAAATGCTGGAATATTTGAAAAAATCTCCAAGGGCATGAAGGACAGAGGTTATAACAGGGACCCGCAGCAGTGCTGCGTTAAGCCTACCAAAGAACCAGAGAGGCAAACGGCCGCTCCGGGTCAGAGCCCCAGACATGCTGCTTCTATGATGAGCTGCATGTCATTCTAGGGGGTGCCCCCTACAACTACCCGACCCATGTGCTTCCCACCTCCCCCACCCCTCCCGGGCTACCTTGGCAGTTATCCCCCCATTTGTGTGATGAATTAATAAAGAATGCATGAATTTGAAACAACGACTTTATTGCCTCTGCAAGCCGAGATCAAAGGGGGGAGGGGAGGGCGGTTGGCTTACAGGGAAGTAGAGTGAACCAAGGGGGTGGGTTTTCATCAAGGAGGAACAAAAAGAATTTTCACACCGTAGCCTGGCCAGTCATGAAACTGGTTTTCAAAGCTTCTCTGATGCGCAGCGCACCCTGCTGTGCTCTTCTAACCGCCCTGGTGTCTGGCTGCACGTAATCAGCAGCCAGGCGATTTGTCTCAACCTCCCACCCCACCATAAACGTTTCCCCCTTACTCTCACAGATATTGTGGAGCACACAGCAAGCAGTAATAACGATGGAAATACTGGTTTCGCTGAGGTCTAACCGAGTCAGTAAACTGCGCCAGCGTGCTTTTATATGTCCAAAGGCACATTCTACCACCATTATGCACTTGCTCAGCCTATTGTTGAACTGCTCCTTACTACTGTCCAGGCTTCATGAGCCATGGGAGCAAGGGATAGGCTGGGGTAGATGCGACCGCGCGGTGCTGCTGACTGGGAGAGCAGCCTGAGGCAGAACCCTCCAGTTGGCATGATATTCAGGCAGGACTGAATCTCCATTAGACGAAACTTAAAGAAGAGAATGACCTAGAGTCATTCCCATTTTTGTCTAGGCGCTCCCCGACCGACCTCACCAAGGCCGGCCAGGAGCACCCATGTCTGCCCAGGCACCCCCGAACAACCTAACCAAGGTTGGCCAGGAGCACCCACGGGACGACGACAACAGTAGCAGTCGTATTGTATCATCTGCTGTCTGCAAGGCAAGGCCAAGGGGATGCTGCTGTGTAGCACTGCAGTACCGCGTCTGCCCGCAGCACCCAGGAGACATACAGTGACAGTGAGCTGAGCAGGCTCCATGCTTGCTGTGTTATGTCGTCTGCATGGGTAACCCAGGAAAAAAGGCAAGAAATGATTTTTTGCCGTTGCTTTCACGGAGGGAGGGAAGGGGGCCTGATGACATGTACCCAGAACGACCCACGACAATGTTTTTGCCCCATCAGGCATTGGGAGCTCAACTCAGAATTCCAATGGGTGGCAGAGACTGCGGGAACTGTGGATAGCTACCACAGTGCAACACTCCGAAAGTTGACGCTAGCCTCGGTACTGTGGACGCACACCGCCGACTTAATGCGCTTAGTGGGGACAAACACAATCGATCGTATCAAATCGATTTCTAAAAAATCGACTTCTACTAAATTGACCTAATTTCACAGTGTAGACATACCCTTGGTCTCAAGGGCACAAGGTTTCATCAAGCCTTGTGATTATTTAGGACCACGGAGGGTCTGAGACAATTGGTTGCAAGGTAACACTGCAGTTTGAATTATTTCATCCAAAGTTTCAGCCTCTCCCTTTAAATTGCAGTTCAACTCTAGTTATGTAAAAATAGCAAAGTGGAGTTTCCTGTTTATTGTCTCCAATGACCTCCAAACGTCCAAATCAATTCTGCTGTTTGTAAGTGCAATGATTAGGTTTTCCTGGCTGCCGGTGCTGCAAATTCAGCCTGGAAGTTAAAGGTTAAACTGGTTTCTTGCTGGCTGACACATCACCAACAATCTGCAAATGGAACCTAGCCAACAATTCTGTTGATTATGTACAAGCCAGAAAAGACTCTAGCTCTTCCAGTGATGTATTAGCTCTGCCAGCCATAAATATGACCCTGAATACACAGAGGATGCAAAGTAAGCATCCTAATCTGACAATAATCAAACTTCAAAACCCAGTTATCAGTGTGCTGTTTTATTTCCAAATTGTCCCAAGTGGCATCAGCAATGGCATTTTCTAATGTGTTGATAAAATATTTTAATATACACAAGGAATATTAATTTAATATTCCTTATAGTTTATTTTATACTTTATATTTTAAAATTCTATATAAAATAATATTAATAAACCACTAGTTTTTTACTTATCAATATTATAATGATTTTAAAAGTTTATAATAAAAACATTTATATATTTGACAGCTTTGCTTTATGCTTTTGAATGTTTCCCTATAATAAAGTATATTGTATGCAATCCTATTGTTTACAATTAACTGTTGTATGCTAAAGTTAAACTCGTTCAGTTTTAAAAAAATAAACAACATAAACATTCTGCTAAAGGAAAGTAAGGATTTTCATAACACTACTTGAACAAAATATTTGCCATTAATCATTCCAAAAAAACGTAGAACTGAAAATTAAAAGAATATAAAACATAACACACAAACTGAACTTCACAAGTTAGCAATGACACTAAGGATCTGTTCCTGCCCCCAATGATTTCAAAGGAGTAGGACAATGCCTTAAGATTTAGGGAAGCCTTCTGGATATTAAAGTTACAAACTTGTATTTTATTACACAACTTTCACATTCACCATTGTAAACTACTATGTCTTTACCAGTCAAACATTAATATGCATTCCACAATATTCTACAGCACCTTATTTAACTAATAGTATCAACTATGTGTTACTCTTGAAATGTTTGAAATTCACTGTGTTGAGGCAGCAAGACCCTAAATTCTAATTCTTTTATAAAACAACCCATTAAGATCTTTCCTCAAAGGGTTTACTCTCTACTTTCCAAGAAATCATTTAAACAACTTCTCTGGACACTAAATATGATCATTCTAATGATTTACAGGAGTTTAATGCTGGTCTCAGATTATTGGGAAATTAGCAAAAATGATAAGGTCAATTTATAATAGATCTAATGGATCTAATTAGAATTTTTAAAAACTAAAATCTCTCTACAGTAACAAAATTCTATTAATGTACAATAAATAGTACTGGCTTATCTCTTGTGGTATAAAATTACCTTCTCATGTCCCAGTTCTCATGCCTAAATAACCATCTTAAACCATGAGAGGTAACATGTAGTAACTTAGTTTAATTATAATTGAATTCAGCACTGTTTACTGATGACGGACCAAAGAAACTAAGTAGATCCATACAGATAAGATGTTGTTTGGGTATGGATGAATATACACAGCAAGAGCAAATTCTGTGTTTGGGATTTCTGAAGAATGAATGCCAGTTTGATACACAGCCTCGCTTATTGATGGTAAATCTGTGTATGGCATCTGGATAGGGTATCCTGTCACCTAGAAAAACATAGGATTGAAACTATAAGTACAGTTTGAAAGGATTATTTTATGAAAAACTAAATGCTACACTTTTATTCATAATAGTTTTATGGTTAAAAATGTTCACATATCAAAAACAGTATATGGCATATGCATTTGTCTGAATTTGAAATGAAGCATTTGATAATTCTCTTATGAGTTCCATCAAGTTGTCTAATTATTAAGTAACCAACCTCTCATTTATCAGAAATGTATTTTAGCTCTGAGCTACTGATTCAATGTAAAGATTATATTGTATATACTTGTATCATACAATAAAACATACTGTAAAAAGTTACTGCACTGCATTAAGAAACTTTCAGAAAAATAAAAATTGTTCTTTCTTTGTACTTATTAACCATGATAAGTTGAGAGAATGAAATTCTGGCTCCACTGAAACCAATGGGAGTTTTGCCATTGACTTCAACGTGGCCAAGATTTCATGCAGAATATCCAAATTAAAAGTTTTGTCAGTATACATGAAAAGTAAGCAATTCATTAGGGCTGTTGATTAATCACAGTTAACTTATGCGATTAACTCAAAAAAGTTAATCCCAATTGATCACAGTTTTAATCACACTGTTAAGCAATAGAATACTAAGTGAAATTTATTAAATATTTTTGGATGTTTTCCTATATTTTCAAATATATTGATTTCAATTACAACACAGAATACAAAGTGTACACTTATATTATTATTTTTGATTACTAATATTTGCACTCTAAAAATGATAAACAAAAGAAATTGTATTTTTCAATTCACCTCATACAAGTACTGTAGTTCAATCTCTTTATCATGAAAGTGCAATTTACAAATGTAGATTTTTTTTGTTACATAACTGCACTCAAAAATAAAACAATGTAAAACCTTAAAGCCTACAAAACCTCTCAGTCCTACTTCTTGTTCAGCCAATTGCGAAGACAAACAAGTTTGTTTACACAGGACATAATGTTACCTACTTATTATTTACAATGTCACCTGAAAGTGAGAACAGGCATTTGCATAGCATTTTTGTAGCTGGCATTGCAAGATATTTACATGCCAGATATGCTAAACATTCGTATGTTTCTTCATGCTTCGGCCGCCATTCCAGAGGACATGCTTCCATGCTGATGATGCTCGTTAAAAAATAATGCATTCATTAAATTTGTGACTGAACTCCTTGGGAGAGAATTGTATGTCCCCTGCTCTGTTTTATTCACATTCTGCCATATATTGCATGTTATAGCAGACTCAGATGATGACTCAGCACGTTTGTTTTAAGGTTTACCTTTCAATTGGTCAGCACTTGAAACAAACAAGTACGGAGATAACCAAAACTCTTTAGTTCTGTCCACATATAAAAGCTAATGCTCTTTTGAATAGCCAAGGTCTGTAGTTTCTCTTCATCCTCATGAGAGTGGGGCACTGGAAAGAAAATTGGTAAATAAATAGTCTGATTCAAATGAAAATCTGAAACCACTTTGGTAAGAAATTTGGGGGTAAGGATCTAAAGCCACTTTGTCCTTGCAAAATATAGTGTACGGAGAGTCAGCCATCAGATCCCAGACCTCTGTAACCCTCCTAGCTGAGGTAACAGCTATTAAAATCATAATTTACCCTGAGAAATGTGACAACTAGCAGATATCTGTGGGTTAGAAAGGAGGTCCCATTAATTCAGAGAGAACTAAGTTTAAATCCCAGGAAGGAATTAGATTTTTAACATTTTTGAATACTCTGTCCAAACCTTTTAGTAATCTGAAAGTCATAGGATTGCATAATATGGATCCGGCATCTATAGGTGTGTGAAACCCTGAGAAAGTAGACAGGTGAGCTAACTGACAATGCTTTCTCTTTTAGATGTAACAAGTAGTCTAGGATAGACTGGATAGGAGCCGGGAAGGAGAAGTGTTTCCCTGCAGGGACCAAACAGAGAACCTCTTCCATTTCATAAGGTATGTATACCTGGTAGACAATTTCCTGCTATTCAAAAGAACATTTTTAACTGAAGCAGAAGAGGCAGAATCCTGATGATTAAACCACTGAGCCATCCAGGCGGTTAGATGCAGACAGAGCGTGCAGAGTCTGCTAACTATTAACTAGAAAACTTTTAAACTAACTATTTACAAAATCAGCCTTTATAAAGTTCTCTAAAGCACAAAAAAGGGAAGGTGTGAAGAGTTAACACTTGCTCTAACCACTGATCACGGATGGTGAGAAAGAACTGAGGGGGATGGGGAAGTTCTGCTCCTTTATGCTCTTGGCAAGCACCACAAGCATGAGGAGGGTACATGCGCTCCCTTTACGGGTACCACTATGGAAAAAAGGTCTCTGGCACTGGTGCACATACACCTAAAGTGGAATGGACATGTGTACGCACTCAAAGAAGAACAGATTGTGCTGAAAGGAGAACTATCAGACTGGAGGGAGTTATTAGTGGAGTACTTCAAGGGCTGGTCTTGGGACTGATTTTATTTAATATTTTAATTCGCACAAAAATAGGAATGTGCTAGTGAAATTTGCTGATGACACGAAGTTCAGAGGCATCATCATTACAGGGGAGGACTTGAATTTTATACAGGAGGAAATGGATGACATTGAGGACTGTGGTAATAGAAATTGGATGCAATTTAATAATACACAGTGCAAGGTAGTGCAGTTGAGAAGAAGGATTTCTGATGTACACTGGGGGGAAGGGGTCTCCAGCTGGAAACAACACAGGAGAAGAAAGACCTGAGCATATTATTCGATCACCTGATGACTATGAGCCTGTTGCCCCTTTTTGACCTGGCTAGCCAAAGTTTGGAGAGCAAGTCCAAGTCCAGTTCAGCATCTATAAATTGGGTCCATTGCCAGTCTATCCTGGAATGTGTTTGGTGGTATCCGATATGCCAGGAACATAAAGTCTCCGCAGGTCCCTGACAGTTCATGTGGGGTTTCCTTTTCCCCTCTGCTTCTAATTCATAGGTATGCTCGGAGCCAGAGAATTTGAAAGTAGTGTCTGTTGAGTAGGGTGGACTGACCATCTCTCTAGTTCTTTCTATACCATGAATCAGAGAAGAACTGAAGCAGAAGGGAAGGAGAGCGGGTAGTGGAATACAGATAGGGTCCACACATCTTGAAGAACCTCCAATTACAGGTCAGTATTTTTAATCATAGATGGAAATTCATCTTTACAGAGTTGAAGGTCCTCCATATAAAATGTAATTTAGAGTAACGGCTCGGAGCAGCCCGAGCAGCAGGACGTAGCCCAGGCCCAGCAGAACAGCTGGGGACCCACCAGGCAGCAGCGGGAGCCCCAGGGCCAGAGGTCCAAGGAGCAGCAACAGCAACAGGGCCAGGAGGCAGCCCACATGGCTCCCGCAGCGCCCCCCGATGGCCGGGAGGAGGAATTACATGCTTCCCGACCAGAGCCCATCAAAGCTTCCCTCGCAGGGAAGCCAGTTAACAAGCAGTTCTAAAACTGCTTCAAAATTTAACAACCGGTTTGTGTGAACCGGTGCGAACCGGCTCCAGCTCACGCCTGCTTGTAACTCAGCAAAGTATGTAGGAACTGGCCCATGTGACTCCAGTCTCCATTTTGCTCTAATTTTCCACAGTAAGAACAAAGAGGTGTTCTTACACCTGGAAAAAGACTATAAAAGGCTGATGCCTCATTTCCATCTTGTCTTCAATCCTGCTTCTTACCTCTGGAGGGACTTTGCTACAAATGGAAGCTCTGCACAAACGACTGAATGACCCATCCCAGCTGTGGATGTACTCCAGAGACTTGATATTGAACCTGCAGTTTATTTCATCACTGCTACAAGCTTGAACCAAGAACTTTGCCATTACTGTATGTAATTGATTCCATTTAACCAATTCTAGCTCTCATCTATACTTTTTCCTTTTATGAATAAACCTTTAGATTTTAGATTCTAAAGGCTTGGCAACAGCGTGATTTGTGGGTAAGATCTAATTTGTATATTGACCTGGGTCTGGGGCTTGGTCCTTTGGGATCGAGAGAACCTTTTTTCTTTTACTGGGGTATTGGTTTTCATAACCACTTGTCCCCATAACGAGTGACACTGGTGGTGATACTGGGAAACTGGAGTGTCTAAGGGAATTGCTTGTGTGACTTGTGTTAGCCAGTGGGGTGAGACCAAAGTCTTCACTGTCTGGCTGGTTTGGTTTGCCTTAGAGGTGGAAAAAACACAGCCTTGGGCTGTAACTGCCCTGTTTTAGCAATTTGTCCTGAATTGGCACTCTCAGTTGCGTCCCGCCAGAACCAGCATCATTACAAGAGGATTCCCTCTGTGCAGGTTTTGTGGAGACAGCCATAAGGTGCTCTTCTGAGGACCCTCTTGCAAGCCTTAGCACAGAGGTAGGAGGGGCATTTTAGAACAGGCGAACAGCATGCAGCACTACATTCCATAGGGCAGCCCAGGGAAGCTGTCTCTACGTTATGTCAAGAGCTTCTCCAGCCCCTGGAACAGCCCAGCATTGGAGAGACACAGAGACATCTTAAAGCCACTTTAGCCCCCATTTCTACTTCTGCTGTGAATTCTATGCTTGTGCCTCTGAGAGTATGTCTACCTTGGAGCTGGGAGGTGTAATTTCCAGCTTGAGGAGACAACCACACTAGCTCTGATCAAGCTAAAGTGCTAAAAAGAGTGTAGCCACGGCAGCGCAAGCTATGGGAGAGACTAATTGTCCCAATTACACTAAGACACTAAGTTCATGCTCCAAGTATATCCAAGACAGTAATAGGTACTCAGGACAGCTAGCCCCTGCTGCTGCTACAGCTACAATTTTATTTTTAGCACACTATCTCAATCAGAGCTAGCACAGGTATATCTCCTCAAACTGGAATTTATACCTCCAGATTGAAGTGTAGATAATACCTCTAGAAGCACAGCACAGAATCTCACCCAAAGAGGGTATCTTATAATAAATCATTATGAAGAATTTTAAAATAATTTTTATGTACAGTAACATTTATACTTGTGTTATGAGCAGATGCACAGTATAAAGGGAAAACAATATCACACAAGGGATGATTAATAACTGGAACACAATTCTGCTTTTGTTTCATAATGTTGTTATAACTAGGGTTAGTGCTCTGTTGCTTCCCCAGCCAGCTCCATTTTTCTATTTAATGAATGGATCTTTCAGGAGAATCTATGGAATATGACCATGATAAATAAAATCATTGTAGAAATATTTTCCTTCAAGAAAATGGAATATCCCAAGTACTGTGATTTACAGTGAAGTTACAGGACAGAAACTTTGAGAAAATGCATTTCAGAAAAAAGGCTTTTAAGCTTTCAATCTAAATTCCATTTTATTGTTTGTGGCAGAAGTTGTATGATATCTAGTGTACTGAAGATTTTCAGTGCATCTGTGAAAATTTTGCATGCTTTTTGTTTGTGTCTCACTTGGTTAAGATAGCAAAGAGGGATTCCACTGAGTCAGTGAAGCTATTCCAAATATACACTGGAGTAACTGAAATCAAAATCTATCCTACTGTATGGCTATGAAATTACACCTTCCTCATTCCTACACACTATACAAAAGCTGATTTACAATTGTGGTATTTTATTGACAGAATTAAACATGTTCTGAAGTAATGATAGTTGTTTAAAACAACAACAACAAAGGCTGCCTCCAAACAAATACACCATCTGTTTCCTAGAACGGGCGTCTTGTGGCCACATTAAGCTGTTTTGATCCTCTCATAGTCATGGAGGATGAAGTTCACCCAGAATCACTTAAGTCCTATTTCAGACATATTTTGAGGTCTTAAGTGGCGTCTAAGCCTCATTTTGCATGTCACAATACGGGTGAATTTCTCACAGACTGAGTATAGGAAGAAGCCTGCGTTGTTTTTATGTATGCCCTCAATAATCAGCAGACTGAACATTTTTAGGAAGTGGTGGGGTTTTTTTGTTCTGACCCCTGCAGCTCCCCAGTCATCGTGGAGGAGGGTCAGGGGGCCCCCACAGGCCCTGGCCTGCCCCGTGGCGGCAGGGGGACCCCCCGCAGCTCCCCACTGCCGCAGTGGCAGGGGGATTCCTGTAGCTCCCCGCCGCTGCTGGCAAGGGAAAACCCAGAGCTCCCAGCCACCCCCAGCTGACCAGTCCCTTACCATTCTGTCATGGATATTTTTAGTAAAAGTCAGGGACAGGTCAGGGGTCCTTGAGATTTTCTTTATTCCCCGTGACATGTCCGTGACTTTTACGAAAAAATATCCATGATGAAATCTTAGCCTTATTCATGAGTCACCCACGTGTGGAATACACATAGGGACCATCACTCCAGGAAGAAGAGAACGTTACTTACCTGTAACTGGAGGTTCTTAGTGATGTGTGGTCCCTGCCCTCCATCCCCTCTGCTTTGGATTGGATTCCATAATGGTAAGAGGGAAACTGCAGAGGCATCGACCCGCACTACCTCTTATACCCTTGGCTGAGAGCACGAGGAGATGCACTACATACGTGTGGGTCAATGGACACTGCTAAGAAACATTTCTGAACTCAAACTCAAGAATAAAAAATTTTATTACAGCTAATGTTAAAAAACATTTAATACATAGGTTGAGAAAAGAGTGTCTGTACATCTGGGTATAGTGCTTAGATTATCCACAAATACAAAGTTTGTTTTTAAAGTCATAAGATACATATAGTGCATAATTAGCAATAACCCAAATTTAGGTGAATGAATTGAAGAATACAGTTTAGATATTTAGCATCCATGTATTCAGGTACATTACTCATGAAAAAAGTTATACAGAGAGTTGGTGGCAGAAAGCAAAATATATCAATGAGTGAAGATTGTCCCTCAGTAATTGAGAATTTAGGATAGGTTGTCCATTTAGATAAAAACAGTCCATCAGGAAAGTATTTGAGTTACTTTCCCGACTGCACTTCTCATTGGCACTCCAGCTCATTCCTCCTGATATTGCCGATGTCCAGTGATGTGTTCTATGTAGATGTCCCTCGACCACCTGATTGCATCCGACACCATGTGTTTGCTGCATCAGCCAAGCGTACTATTGACCGACTCCACATTCTCTCAGCACTCGCTCGTTACCGGGGTACCATGCGCCCAGGACTCCGATGATCAGCGCGTGAGTTTGGATCTCGTAGCCCTTAGCTCTCAGGATGTCGGCCAGAGGGGCGTATTTCTCCAGCTTTCGAGATCGGGCATCGTGGAAAGCCAGGGTCTTGTTTTCGAAGGGCACTGTAACATCCACCATGATGATCTTCTTCCAGTCCTTGTTGGTGATGACGATGTCCGGTCACAGTTAGCTGTCAGTTCCGGGGATGGCGGAGTTCACAGCTACCTTCCCCACAGGTGGATGGCTCTGACTAGGCGATCTTGGATGGCGTTGTGTCGCAGTTGCCAGGCTCTGGAATGGGGCTTGCAGCTACACAAGATGTGGGGTAGTGTCTCATTGGCATAGGCGCACTTCCTGCATCACTTGTCCCAATTCCCATGGCGGACGGCTCCGTTCAGCGGGACGCAGTTGAGCTGGGCCCAGTGGATGAACCTACAGTTGGCAAATTGGGTGAAGCTGTCCCCGGGGAGGAAATGGTTGCTGGCGTCCCACATGCATGTCACCTTGAAGGCCTTGCCCTGGTCCGGCTTCCGTTTACACTAAAACTTAACTTAGCTAACTATCACTAAGACAAACTATTTACAAAGTAAGTCACTCTTTTAGCAAACTAAAAGTACGAAGGAACGGGGTTCCAACTCAGGCCATGCAGCAGTAAAAGAGAACTGAAGAGCTGTCGACCTGCACTACCTCTTATACTTTAAGCTGGAAGCTCAAGGAGATGCACTATGCACTTGCAGGTCAACGGACACTGCTAAGAACACTTCCGGACTCAGGCACATGGCATGCAAGTGCACCCATGTGTCGAATACAGATAGGGACCATCATCACTTGAAGAAGAATAACTAGTACAATCCGTCTAAATGATAACTAATGAGTGGGAAACTAAATAACCATCTTAACATATCTGAAAGATGTAAACAGCAAAGATGGAAAAAAAATTGTATTTGTTGTTCTAAAACATGAAACCAAAAGGGTGACATTATGAAAAGAAATATCAGGAAATAATTTCCAAAATGTGAGATTTATTATAAGATGCATTCTGGCAAAAACTGTTTTACATATTCTATGTCAATTTACAGAAATGTATGTCTGTGGTTCTTATTTTGAGCATTTTAAAGTTATTTTTGTTCCTTTTTTATATAGCTAGTCGTTATTTCCTTACTTATATCAAAATAAAGCAGTATTAAAATATGTTTGATCATGAGTGGGCTTCTGTATTCAGTGCTGCAGCTATTTATACACATTACCTTCTTTATACTACACATACTCAGTTTTAAATTAATCTCTCTTAATATTGTTTATAATTTAAATTATAAAATTTAATTGTTTATAATGTAAATACTAACCCAATAATGTTCCAGTAAACTTTCCAATTCATTTTCTTCTTTGTCTGTAACAAAGATCCTATTTCTTAATTCTAGCTTGGGAAGAATTTGTCGTAGAAGAGCAATACACTGTCGATGCCACCGAGTTGGTTGCTGAAATCGCCATTCCATTATTTTACTTTTTAAGGTCTTTTCGATCCTGTGATAAAAGTTACAAAATCTTTATAAATAGGGCTGTCAAGCAATTAAAAAAATTGTGATTAATCGCGTGATTAAAAAAATTAATCGCAGTTAATCGTGCAATTAATCGCACTGTTAAACAATAATAGAATACAATTTATTTAAATATTTTTGGATGTTTTCTACATTTTCAAATATATTAATTTTTATTACAACACAAAATACAAAATATACTGTGCTCACTTTATATTTATTTTTGATTACAAATATTTGCACTGTAAACAAACAAAAGAAATAGTATTTTTCAATTCCCCCATTAGAAGTACTATAGTGGAAATTCTTTATCATGAAAGTTGAACTTACAAATGTAGAATTATGTACAAAAAACCTGCATTCAGAAATAAAACAATGTAAAACTTTAGAACCTACTAGTCCACTCAGTCCTACTTCTTGTTCAGCAAATCGCTCAGACAAACAAATTTGTTTACATTTGCGGGAGATAATGCTGCCCGCTTCCTGTTTACAATGTCACTTGAACGTGAAAACAGGTGTTCGCATGGCACTGGCATCGCAAGATATTTACCTGCCAGATGCGCTAAAGATTCATATGTCCCTCCATGCTTTGGCCACCATTCCAGAGGACATGCGTCCATGCCGATGACGGGTTCTGCTCGATAACAATCCAAAGCAGTGTGGACAAATGCATGTTCATTTTCATATCATAAGTCAGATGGTGACTACCAGCAGAAGGTTGATTTTTCTTGTTTGGTGGTTCAGGTTCTGTAGTTTCCGCATAAGAGTGTTGCTCTTTTAAGACATCTGATAGCGTGCTCCACAACTCGTCCCTCTCAGATTCTGGAAGGCACTTCAGATTCATAAACCTTGGGTCGAGTGCTGTATCTATCCTTAGAAATCTCACATTGGTACCTTCTTCGCATTTTGTCAAATCTGAGGTGAAAGTGCTCTTAAAACAAACAACATGTCCTGGATCATCATCCGAGACTGCTATAACATGCAATATGTGGCAGAATGAGCATAAAACAGAGCAGGAGGCATACAATTCTCCCTCAAGGAATTCAGTCACAAATTTAATTAAGGCATTTTTTTTAACAAGCGTCATCAGCATGGAAGCATGTCCTCTGGAATGGTGGCCAAAGCATGAAGCGACATACAAATGTTTAGCATATCTGGCATGTAAATACCTTGCAATGCTAGTTTCAAAAGTGCCATGCAAATATTCTCACTTTCAGGTGACACTGTAAATAAGAAGCGGGCAGCATGATCTCATGTAAATGTAAATAAACTTGTTTGTCTTAGCGATTAGCTGAATGAGAAGTAGGACTGAGCGGACTTGTAGGCTCTAAAGTTTTACACTGTTTTGTTTTTGAGTGCAGTTATGTAACAAAAAAAAATCTACATTTGTAAGTTGCACTTTCACGATAAAGAGATTGCACTACAGGACTTGAGGTGAACTGAAAAATACTGTTTCTTTTGTTTATCATTTTTACAGTGCAAATATTTGTAATAAAAAAATATAAAGTGAGCACTGTACACTTCGTATTCTGTGTTGTAACTGAAGTCAATATATTTGAAAATGTAAAAAAACATCCAAAAATATTTAATAAATTTCAATTGGGATTCTATTGTTTAACAGTGCGATTAATCGTGATTAATTTTTTAACCATAATTAACTTTTTTGAGTTTATTGCGTGAGTTAACTGACAGCCCTATTTATAAATAAATTTAAGTAATGAAACATGATTAACAAAATTCCCTGTGACCTTTTAAAGCATTTATTTTTCATGATCTGGACCTAAAACTTTAACGCTTCTTTTAGATAAACATGGCTAGTATACATAGAATTAATATACTTCAGCAATTCCACTAGCAGGCCAGTCTGAAAAGATAAATTTGTGGTAGACAAGTAATGGACTGTTGACCTGGTTTCCCAAGAAGCTGAGTATCCCCAACTTCCACTATGGTCACATGCTTTTAGTATTCAAAAAGATCCTACCTGTTCTGTAGTTCTTCTACCATGCTTCCATTAGTAGGGGTGTAAAGTATTTCTTTTGGCTGAAAGAGATAGATGTATACTTGATAGGAAGTTAAGATATAACAAGACATTTGGCCAGATCCTCAAATGAAGTGCAGCTACTTTGCACACATTGTCAGTGGAATATGTACATAGAGTAAACACAATTGGCCCTCTGAGGATCATCCCAGTGTCCCAGAGGCTCCTATGCTACCCAGCTGCACACACAGAGGGTGTGGGTGGAGGGAAGGGGCCATGATAGGGACACGCACATACTGCTCCAATCCCGAGCTGTGATTTTGGCCCCATTGGGGTTGTTAACAGCCACATCAATTAGACCAATTCTCTGGTTGCTCTAATTTATGTGTGAAGATTGTTCTTGCACATAACAGCCCTATAATCAGGGCAGTGCAAAGATGATCTTTATGTCATCTTGGCACACACACATATAGACCTTACACAACCCCTAATTTGCACTGTGTGATCCCCTCAGCAGTACTCAACTTAACTTTTACTATCTTAATTAAAATAGAGTTGGCACCTTAAGCAGGCACCTTTCCCAACCTACTTTGTTTAGCTCTTATAACAATAAGGTGATATGGTTCAGTTCAAACCTTCTCGGCAGGCTTGACTGCTCCACACAAATCTTTCCTCATAGAGTCACTCACAAATCCATTATATTCAGGAACTAGTCACCTGCCTCTAAATCAGCATAGCCAACCCACTTAACCGTTTCCCAGCAGGATTTACAGCTGCTTACAATAGTGGGGTATTCAAGCAATTATTGCCCACTTTTTACAGCAACTTATTAACAATGATGATCTTTTGAAACAAACATAACGAATGATAATTACTATAATTTATATCAGACAGATAAACTTTGAAAATTGGAGGAGTTACCTGTACAGTTTGTGTTTTTATGCATTGAAAATTGTATGGTAGAAATTGCCTCCAAAAACCTTCCTTTGAAATTTCAAAACTTATGCACATTGGTGAACTGTTTTGCTGTGTATTGAACCAGACCTATCAAAACAGTAGTATAAAATGTGGCAATCAATCTACAAAAATTGTTTTAAATTAAAAGATGTGAAACTTACTTTTAAATGTTTTCCTTTAATACCAATACAAGTATATAAGAAGTCAGAGAAATGCCATTATATAGTATGATGAAGAGAAGCAATTGCACTTGTACTGCCAACTGAAGAGGATCAGGCTTAACCACCTGTAGTTTTGGTTAACATTTCACTAATACAAACATAGGGCCTGAACCTGCAAGTCATCCCTATGGGGAACTCCCAAAGAAGTCAAATGGAAAAAGGAAGATTACTTACCTTACAGTAACTGGAGTTCTTTGAGACATGTGGTTCCTATTGGTATTCCACTGTCTGTGCGTGCGCATGCACTCCATGAGCCTGAGACCAGAAGATTTTTTCCACTAGCAGAGTCTATTGGTCTGCAACTGCATCCTGTGCTCTGAACTGAGGGCACAAGGGGCAGTGCGGACCAACTGCCTCTCCAGCTCCTTCTCTACTACAAATCACCTTAGGGCTACTTGGATGATCCGAGGAATAGAAAACCTGTCTTATGAAAGGCGACTCAAAGAGCTCGGCTCGTTTAGCCTAACCAAAAGAAGGCTGAGGGGAGATATGATTGCTCTCTATAAATATATCAGAGGAATAAATACCAGGGAGGGAGAGGAATGATTTAAGTTCAGTACCAGTGTGGACACAAGAACAAATGGATATAAACTGGCCATCAGGAGGTTTAGACTTGAAATTAGATGAAGGTTTCTAAGAGGAGTGAAGTTCTGGAACAGCCTTCCAAGAGAAGCAGTGGGGGCAAAAGACTTATCTGGCTTCAAGACTAAGCTTGATAAGTTTATGGAGGGGATGGTATGATGGGATAGCCTAATTTTGGTAATTAATTGGTCTTTGACTATTAGCGGTAAATATGCCCAATGGCCTGTGATGGGATATTAGATGGGGTGGGATCTGAGTTACTACAGAGAATTCTTTACTGGATGTCTGGCTGGTGAGTCTTGCCCACATGCTCAGGGTTTAGCTGATCGCCATATCTGGGGTTGGGAAGGAATTTTCCTCCAGGGCAGATTGGCAGAGGCCCTGGGGGGTTTTCGCTTTCCTCTGCAGCGTGGGGCACAGGTCACTTGCTGGAAGAGTCTCTGCACCTTGAAGTCTTTAAACCATGATTTGAGGACTTCAATGGCTCAGACATTGGTTTGATACAGGAGTGGGTGGGTGAGATTCTGTGGCCTGTGCAGGAGGTCAGATTAGGCGATCATAAGGGTCCCTTCTGACCTTAAAGTCTATGATTCTATGATTCCTCAGGACTCAAGGTATGAGAGGAAAGTGTGAAAAAGGAAAGGCTACTTATGCTATGCAGTAACTGGAATTCTTCAAGATGTGTGTCCTTGTGGGTGCTCCACTTCAGTTATGCCTTCACCCCATGAGCCTTTGACTGGAGATTTTTGCTAGTAGTCCCCATTCACCCCACCCATGTGCCCTACACGTCCTTGTGCCTTGCACAGAGGATATGTAGGACTGTGTGGGAGAGCCATCTTCAGTTCCTTCACCACCACTAAGTCCCTCAGAGGAAACGCCAAAGCAGAAGGGAAAGAGAGGGGGTAGTGGAGCACTCACAGAACACACATCTCAAAGAACTCCAGTTACTGCACAAGCTGAGTAACCTTCCTTCTTCTTTAAGTAATGCATCCTTGACTTCAGGTGACTTCCGAGCAGTATCCTCCACAGAAGAAGTGAGCTTCAGAGCTGAGTCTAATACTAAAAACAAAACTGTGTTCCCAAGAGGAGCATCTGATCTAGAAGAATGAACCAACATATAGTGCTTGGAGAATATATGTACTAAAAACCAATTTGCAGCTTTGCAGATCTCAAAAATGGGAACATTTTTGAGTAATGCCATAAAAGTAGAAAGTAATCTCATGGTGTTGGCCAATACCATAGAGGGAGGTTGTAAATTGTCAGATTCATAGCAAGAAATAATACATTCAAATACATCCATCTAGAGAGCCTCTGGGTGGAAATTGTGGACCCTTTGGACCTGTCAGCAATTGACACAGTCTTGGAGATTTTCTGAACGATCTGGTTCTGTCCAAATAAAAGGCTAGCTCCCTCCTGACATCTAAGATATGGAAGGCAGCATCTTCCCTGGTCTGGTGTGGTTTTGGGAAGAAAATTGGGAAATGTATAACCTAATTGATATGAAATTCAGATGATAACAGGTAAAAATTTTGGAAGTGGACATGAAACTTTGTACTTGAAAAACATTGTAATGTGAGGGTCTGCCATTAAAACTCCCAGTTCCTCAATTGTTTTAGCAGAAGTGATAGTCCCCAACAAGGTTGTTTTCATGGATAGATGAAGGAGGGAATAAGTGGCCATCGCTTTTAAAGGGAGTTTCATAAGACATCGGAGTAAAAAGTTTAAAGTTTAAATCCCATACAAGGATAGGTTCTCTAATGTGAATGAAAAGATTTCTTAATCATTTAATGAATCTTGCAGTGGTGGGCTGAACAAACACTGAGAATCCCTCAACCAAGGAATGAAAGGCTGTTATAGATAGCAGGTGGACCCTCAGGGAACTCATATAATCCTGGACTTTTTGGATTCCAGTAGACAGTCAAGGACAGCAGAGAATGAAGAAGAAACAGACCAAAGTTGTCGCTGAATATACCCGTGGGGAAACCTTTTCCACTTTTACAAGTAAGTATTTCATGTAGACCTTTTCCTCCTATTTAAGAACATCTTCTGTACCTCTGCAGAACAGGAGGTCTGTACTCCTGTGAACCACTGAGTAACGAAGCCTTGAGGCAAAGAATTCCCAGGTTAGGATGGAGAGTCTGCCCAGCATCAAGAGAGAGAAGGCTGGGAACGGATGGAAGGCTCATCACCAGACAAACGGCAAGGCAAAGGGTACCAGCCCTATGTGGGAATATTGGATTTAACAACATTATCTTGACTTTGTCTTGCTTGATCTTATTTACCACTTTCAAAATCAAAGGCATTGGAGGAAGTACACAGAGAAGGCCTCTTGTCCACAGAACAAGGAAAGCACCTCCCGCAGTCAGGGAGGACCTATAACCCACCCCCGAAGCAAAACTGTTTGCAATTTCTGTTGGTTACGATGGCAAAAAGATTCACTTCAGAAAAATGTGCTTGAGAGTCTGAGAATCCAACTCCCATTTGTAATTCTGGGAGAACTGCCTGCTGAGGTCATCACCCATAGTATTTTGTATACCCAGTAAGTAAGCTGCCAAGATTAGGATGCAGCTGGCTACGCATCAGCTCCATAGCTTTATTGCTTTGGCAAAAAGAGAAGGGGATCTCTCTCCACACACACAAGTTGTCAGTTGATATAAAACATGCAGGCTACATTGTCTGTCATGATTTTTATGGATCGGTTCCTGATTAAAGGCATGAAATGGTTACTGGCATTCCTAACTGCCCTCAGCTCCAGGAGGTTGAGGAGTAACTGTGTCTCGTGGGTAGATCATTTGCCCTGAATGGTGTGAATCCCTAAATTTGGCCACCAGAGATGCATCTGTCATTATGCTGATGGAAGGGGAAGGTTGGATGAATGGCACATCTGTGTAGACATTGTCCGGGTCTTTCCACCAATTGAGAGAGTCTTCTACTTGATGAGGGACTGACACCAGCTTTTTCAGGCTGTTTGTTTGAGATCTGAACTGTTCTGAGCCAGGGAAGCAACAAGGCATAACATGACATGTTGAGTCACAAAGGTACAAGCTGCCATGTGTCCGACTAACTGAAGGCAATTTTTTGTTGATGTCTGTGGACTGATTTGAATTTTTGATACAAGGTTTGTTAATGTCATGAACCTGTCCATGGGAAGGTAAAAAGCTCTGGCTGATACTGCATCTAGGGAGGCCTCTGTGAACTCTATACTTCGCACCAATCTCAGAATGGATTTCCTCATGTTCAGCTGTAGTCCTAACCTATGGACCAAAAACATTGCTGTCTTTATGGTGCAGAGGAACTACTGAAGAATCCATTCCTGCAACGGGTATTACTTGAGATGCTAAGTGCTCTTGACTCTCGCTGAAGTCAAGATTTGAGGGCATTAAGAACACTGCAAGATCAGACCCATACTTTAAAGATCTGCAGTACAGATCTGAAGTGTTTAGCATATTCCAAAATAAAATAAAAATAATGCTCTTAAAGAAACAATACATTTTCATGTAGTAGTCTGCAAACTGCTTTATAAACTACTATGTACAGTATCTGAAGTTGTTCTTATCCCATGGTTTATCATGCTAGTAATATTTCTTCCTCTCTATTTAATTATTGAAAATTTAAAGAGATGACACATAATTAAAATATCCTATTCTCCACCACCATTGTGGAAGGTGGTGCAGATGAAACATATGATGCAGAATCATAACAAAATGTTGGGGATCTCACAGATTCAGTCATACTAAAATACTAGACAGCATCTAAAGACCTGAGTAGAACCTTATTAGTTTCTATACAGTAGTAACATACTGAATACTAGTTAGCTAGCAAAGCAGCAAAGTTTTGCTGTCTCTAAAATGATATAAATATTCTGAATCCTATTCTTTGTAAATTCTACATTACTTTATTTGATCCTTTAAAATATGGCCTAATACTTTGTCTATAACTAACATGACACTATTCCTTGTCTTGTTTGGTTTAATTTTACATACTTACGTTTTCCCTATTGATTAAGCAGTCAACACTTTGTAGGGGACAAAATGTATCAAACTGTTTATAACACTGCCCATTCAAGGGATTCCAAAGGAAATATTCTTCATTTTCATGAGTTAATACATATGCCACTTTCCCCTACCAACAAAAAGTAGATGTCATCAATTTTATATATATACGCAATTCCAATGAAGAAAGTAAAATGAGCTTCCAATATTTACTTTTCCTCAGCCTTTTACAAATAGTTTATTTTTTTTTTAGTGGAAGGTGCCAGACTGACATCAGAACAGATTGTAGTCTTCTGTTTATTGAAAGTGCAGCAAGGGCAAGTTTACCCGATGCTGCCTCATGAATATTTCTCTATCTTTTGAAAATAGGGCCTAATCTTACAAGCCTCACTCACATAGATATTCACTTTGATTTCAAATATGAAAGCTGTGACCAGATTAGGAGAGACTGAAAAAAATGGGGCTGTTTAAAGAGAAGATGAATAAGAGGACACACTAGAGATATGTAAAACAGCAAATGTAATAGAGAAGGCAAACTAGGTGGTGTCATATTTAATTCTTCTAATCATAAGAATATGGGGACATTCAGTGAAAATGAAAAGCAACAAATTTAAAACTGATTAAATAAATACTTTTACATAACACATAATTAAGCTGTGGAACTCATTTTCACCGATGTCATTGAAGCCAAGAGCCTAGTAGGATTCTCAGAAGATTAAACATTTACTTAGATGATGAAATCATCCAGGCTGCAAACCAATCTCTAACTAATGGGGAGGTAGGAAGAAATGTCCATTAAGGAAAACTACTCCATAATTGTCCACAATGGGGTTTAATGCACCTTCCTCTTAGCAAGTGGTACTGGCCACTGTGGAAGACAGGATGTTGGACTAGATGCACCATTGGTCTGATATGGCATGGCAATCCTGATTTTCCAATATATTTGTCTTGGTATGTTATTGACTACGTATTTTATTCTCTTTAGCACATTACACTGTTTATGCTGTCATGGGGGATGAAACCAATGAAGATTTAAACATTTTTTAAATTATGGCACTTACTTCTAACACTGATGTTCCCAACAGCACCCATGCTTTTTTCCCAAAATACAGAAGGTAGTTACACAGAAGCACTGCATGCTCTCCTTTATTTCCAATAGCCAAATTGATGCAATGCTAAAAGCAAAATGGTAAAGAATAAGCTATTTACTAGAAATTCTATGCTGTCATCTCCCCATCTAGTCATAAAATGCAGAGCGGAAGCCAAGGAGATTGCCAATGACAGCACACTCCTCAGAAAGCTGTCTTTTGGTGGAAAAGGGACACAGAGATAACATGGGTATATCTGGAATCTGAAGGTTTTGGAGACAGCCTTGCCTCCTATGTAAACCCCCCCTACTCCCACCCTACTCACTGAGGGAGGATTTCTCACAAAATCCACATGATTCAGCTTGTGAAGTTTCCTAAGAGCTCATTCCCCTTTTTATGGATTTGACTGGGCTAAGAGATGACATGAGGCTTAATCTGTGGTTGACAAGCAGTCAAGATTTGGCTTTTTGCTCTGTAAACCAAAATATTTTTCATGCAGAATTTTAATGCACGTAAAACAGATTACTTCAACAATCTATTAACTCATCTACATCTATTATTTAATATAGGATTATTACCTCTGATGTCATCCAAACATCAACATCAGCATTTTCATCCAATGTATCTGATACACAAGGAATTAAAGACACAAATTGAGAAATAAGATCCTATAAATGAAATAGGAATATACGTAAATACCAGGGCGCACATGTCATAAATATCTACTGAACAGATCTCAATTCTGGATTATTCAAAAATATAAAACTACAGTTAATCTAAGTTTCTTGTCATGCTACCACGAATTACTAATGTAATAAATATGAACTTCTATACTAGCTACAGAGGAAAAAAATGTAAATTATAATAGTAATTCAGGAATGTCAAAGACTAATTTCAGCAGTTCTGAATTTCTTACTGTATGATAGAAAATAAACTAATACTTACAAAAGTTGCATTAGGATCGTCAAGATACATATCTAGTAGCAGCTGTGGTGGATTTAGTGCCCTAATATATTTTGTAACTAAAATATTTCGTCCTTCATTGTCAAAAACAGAGGTTATTATTCTTCTTTTTGGAAATTTTGCCTTGCAATTTTTTTTAAAAATGCATGCTCTTTGCGAAAGTGTTTCATCTTCATGATCTGCAAACTAGAATCATAATTACAGTTACAATGTTAATATAATTTCAAAGATTGACTTAAAATACCCCAAAAGAATTACCATTTGCTTTAAGAAACAAATTTACCCTACTCTGAAAGTCTTCATTGATGCATATTAAGTATAAATGCCAACCTTATCTGATTCTAAATCATTTTCAACAGAAGATAGCTGAGGTTCAATCGTAGCAAAGATGGTTAAAAAGGTATATTCTTTTAAATTCTGTCCACAGTGCTCTTCTTTATGAGATGCACAGGGCTTGCTCCAAGTGTAGCCAAGCAAAACTGGTGGCGTATTTACTTGAAATGTACCACAGATCTGTGAACATATTTAGATTATTATATTAGGTAAAACAAACAAACTACAGTGCAAGAGATGTTATAACAAAATATAAAGGTCATAATGATTCAAATTATATCATGTGCAATAAAGGGAAATAAATGTAATTTTTATGCTTTTTTCACAGAGATTCCACTCACTAGATTCTGGGCAAGGGCAACAATCCTCAAATTTTAAACAGGAGAACCTTTTGTAGGGTTCTAAAGGAAGTCATACCCTGTATCAAGTTAAAGAACACATGGTGCCTCTACCTGGGGAAAGTCTTACACCATGAGTGCAGACTTCAGTCCCAGGAAAATATACAGGGAAATTTAGAACAACACACTTAACCTAATAGCAGCAATGCTTAAAATCTAAGGAGCTAGGGGAACATAAAGTGTGGGTGAAAAAAATCATACAGAAGTTGTGCAGTTCATTTTAAATAGTTTAAATAACAGAAGATTGTAAAAATGGCTGGTTAAACAACTTTATTGCAAATACAATTATAATATAGCACACCTTAGCCCAATCTTTCCCCACAAAACCCTATGCAAAACCAACTCTCAATACATGACATATGTTAGTTAGGACTACTGACTAGTTAATTACAAAAAACTCAGTCTTAAGCCTATAAAACGTTGGGCTGCTCATAGGCAGTGGGACCTGTTTCAACAGGTAAGGCACACCAGTGATGGAGTAGGAGGAAGGGTAAACAAAACAGCAAAAGGATGAAGATCTAGGAGCCAACTGTAGGGCTGACTTAGCTGACCTGAGTAGGCCCAAGTTAAGACATGACATGCTTGAACAAGTAACTGCTGAACAAGTCCCAACAAATAATTCTGAAACAACTATTGTGAATAAAAAAGGAGCCAGACTAACTAGACTAACTATTGTGGGTATGTTTTTAGTAAATAGGGTTACCATATTTCAACAAGCAAAAAAGAGGACGGGAGGAGCCCCGCCCTAGCCCCGCCCCTGCCCCTCCCACTTCCTGCCCCCCCAGAACCCCCAACCCTCCCCCCGTTCCTTGTCCCCTGACTGCCCCCTCCTGGGACCCCTGCCCCTAACTGCCCCCCGGGAATCCACTCCCTA